>NW_013952578.1:1071412-1096164 GCF_001266775.1 Austrofundulus limnaeus | reverse complement strand
AGGTCAACCAAGGACTCAGCCCAACTAGACCTGGTAGGTCAGGTCAACCAAGGACACAGCCCACCTAGACCTGATAGGTCAGGTCAACCAAGGACTCAGCCCAACTAGACCTGGTAGGTCAGGTCAACCAAGAATGCAGCCCAACTAGACCTGGTAGGTCAGGTCAACCAAGGACCCAGCCCAACTAGACCTGGTAGGTCAGGTCAAACAAGAACCCAGCCCACCTAGACATGGTAGGTCGGGTCAACCAAGAACGCAGCCCACCTAGACCTGGTAGTTCAGGTCAACCAAGAACCTAGTCCACCTAGACCTGGTAGGTCAGGTCAGCCAAGGACCCAGCCCATCTAGACTTGGTAGGTCGGGCACACCAAGAACCCAACCCGCCTAGACCTGGTAGGCCGGGTCCTTTGAAGGACCAAGCCTCTGAATTTTTGTACACAGCCATAGTCCAAAAAATACACTATTAAAAAACTGCTCCCACAGGCTTGATTAGACTCATCTTGATTAGCGGAGCATGCGGACACAAATCTTAATTGGAACAATAAATGGTTAGCTACACTAAATAATCCCAGTAGACGGCAGAGTTTTTCTAAAAGCCCTTTCTGAAAAAGTTTAGCACACAGTACAAATTGAGTTAGTGAGAGGTAAGAGGAAAAAAAACAGACATGCAAACAAACAAAACCCTTCAAAACGCAGCTGCTGAAATCATTAAAATTCCAAAGAAGCTTCTTTGTCTTCTTTCGTATTTTCGTCCTTCTCTCATCCTTGTTGTGGGAGTGTGAAAATGGCGCACGGCAGACAGGAATGATAATTAATAAATTGAATGCATTAATGTGCGTCCTTCACACAAATCGCTTCTCCCAAAGAGACGCCACTGGGCCAGCTAGCAGGCAAAAAGAAAGGTCATGCTAAACTTGTTCAAATGACAACAACAGCTCACCGCGTGCACTTGTGTCTCGTGTGAACAGATCTGGATTCTCTCAGTTTACCAAACAGAAAGTTTATCTTCAATTCATGTTTTGACCTGTTTAATTACAATCGTTCCAGCTGTAAGATGTTCCGTCTCCAACAACGCAGAACTTTTCCTTTCCCTTTGTGTGTTTAGGTCTGCGCTAAATCAAACAGGAATATTCACGTACGATTAGATGCTCTTACAAGACCAGTTACACTGAGTTAATGAGCCCTAGAAAGCTCATACATAAATGATTAAATGGAGCGTGTGTGGAGAGCGTTTGTGTTTGTGGCAACACAAACACACACCACATGTACGCCGTGTGATTGCTGACTTGGCATTTTACTCGTGTAAATGCACTATGATTAATGGACCTACCACCAATATTAAAGAGAACAGAAAGAACTTCAATTGAAAAAAAATGAAAACCCTGGAGCTGAAGTCAGTATTGCTATGGCACTGGACAAAAAAAAACATCTGGCTCAGATTTGAATTTTTTTCAGCATAAAAATTCCAAATCACACTTAAAAATGTTAAAACCAGTATTTTTCATAGTATGAGTTGTAAAATCAATTCTAAGATCCACAGTCTTCTTAGCTCTGAAGATGGTTCTGTTTGGTTTTGGGGTCACTCCCTGAGGGTACTGCATTATGGATGAGTATCTGCTGGCACAATTTAGCAACGAGGACACCATTAATCCTCCCCAGATTGCCAACTCGAGGAGAAATTTTGCCCCAAATCTGCAAGGAGCCTTGACCCTGCATTACTGCTGCTTGTAGATACAGTCCTTAATGTGTCTTTCTTTGGCCATTTGGTGAATAAACTGCATCCATTTCACAAAAAAATGTATTTCAATTTTGACTCATTAACTCAGAGCACCACTTAACTGCAGCATTTGAGTTTGTTGTGTACTTAAAAAATAAATAATGATATACATATAAATTCAATCATTAAAATTTTAACACTGTGGGAAGTTGAAGATGTTTTCTTGTTTTTTGGCTGGTGATAAAATTCTTAAAGGAGGGGGTTCTATATATACAGTGGAGTTGCTTTGGTCTGAATTCCACCTTACTGTAACTCCACAAGCCCCTCTTTTGAGGTGTGTCTCAAGATCAACTCGTTTTGAGGCTGTCTCTTTAAATTCAAACAAGGCTCTTCACAGCCCAACTCCCTCCAGCTTCAAGAACGGTCCATTCTAATTTCATAGAGGGGTTTACGACTATACATACGACAGATCAGATATTGGAAGCAGCTGACTGGGGAGTGATAACTAGAGATGTGACGTTCGCGAACGATACGAATCTTTTGAACAGCTCTTTACAACGAACGATAGGAGCCGAATCACGGGCAATAACGAGCTATTTGTAGTTTTATTTATTTTATTCCTCATATAATCTTTATTTTTCATACTTAAATCACTCCCGCTTTGCTTTTTCACGGAAAACAGACGGCGTTGTGGAGTACAGAAGCTCACGGTGAAAGGGGAACGGGGGTTTCCGCTTGATAAACACATGGTTCCACCCACATGATGGGATGATTGTCATTACGTACGGCTACGTGACGACATATTTTCCTACGTGATGACGTATTTTCCTACGTGATGACGCAATACGTTCAAAATCGAACGGCTCTATTGAACGGCTCTATGAAACAAACGGCTCCCCAAGATCCGGATCCCTTCAAGGAGCCATTTACCCCATCTTCACTGGTAACAGACTGGAGGAAAACACTGAAGAGAAATAAGAAATGGCAAAAATAAGAATAAACTCAAGAAAAAAAAACAGCCTAGCATCAAAACCAAAAACACAACGTGACACATCCTACCATCAGTTCTTTATCTGTAATCAGTCTCTCTATATATTTTATCATTTTTTATATAGTCTGAAACATTTTTCATTTACAAATGAGTTTAAAGATGTCAACAAGGAAGACTTGTCCATCCAGCCTTAGGCTACATGTTGGAGCCAGAGTCTGACCTAGAGCCAAAGGAGAATGAACACCACCAAATTGTTGGTAAGTCCAGACCTTATTTACAAGTTCTGTTTTGTAATTTGACATAATAGTTCAAAAAAAGGTCACAGAAAATAGAGAAAACCGAACGGGTTGAAAAAAATGACCCAAACAATACATAAAGATATCTGCGCAGCACCGCGAGAAATAAAATTCAATATTTCCGCACTCTTAGAGACTCCAAGTCCACAACAAAATGTATTTAACTGCTAAAAATTTGGATTTTGGCGTGACATGTCCTCTTTAATAGTTTTTTCTCTCTCTCTCTCTCTTTCTAAAGATCTTGACCATTTACATCAAAGTTCAACATTTTAGCTTTAATGATTATTACAGCAAACTCCTTTTTTAATTCTGGAAGGAAAACTCCATTTAAATGTACAAACGTAAAGTTTTATGGAGGGGGGATCATGAATATTCAGCGCTGTGACAGCTTTGACAGGAACTAAGATGTTTTATTGAGGGCAAAGTTTTAACATCTGTGTGGGGAAAAGAAGGTTTAGTTGTGCAAACACCAGAGTTTAAAATAAATGTTTCATTCAGGAGAGGAACTTTAGAACAATGTGTTGGAACGATTGTTATGAGAATGTGGTTTTATTGTTACCTGCGTTTGCTGCTCCAGCCTCTGTTTCGCCTCCTTGAGGACAGGATCTGTGTTGCGTACGCTCATCTCTGGGTTCTCCTTCTGGGCTTTTAAAGTGCTGCCAACAACCCGACCTGCATAACTGCACACAGGCAGAACATGAGATAAACATGAAGCACTTCCTGGTACAGTCGAACTGCGTGCACGACGCTCTTCTCCCTCAGATCTCACAGTCACGGCACTCGTAATTTCACTAAATGTGCTGACTTCATGCTCACAAGCAGAACTGAGTTTCCATCACTTCAGAGGGCTTCACGTCATACAGTTTTTTTTTTTTTGGAAACTTACCCTAACCATTACTGTAACCGCCGCTTTTCTCATCCTGATCTTTGATCTGAAACCTAGCTTCAACTCAGAGCATCATTTATTTAAAGAAAAAAAAAAAGATTTGTATCACAAGGACTGGCTTTCAGTTCTCAGAAGAGAAGCAGGAACCTGCAAATGAGCTCTGATTAAAAAAATAAAATCTGGCCATCCGAACAAAAAAAATGCAAATGTAAACATTACAAAAATTGTTTTATTCTAGAAGAAAATGCAAATAAAGACGTAACTAATCTACTGAGTCGTCTGCATAAATGAATACTTAACAGTGCTGGGTGGTATACTAGTTTCCCTTCTCTGCTCCGTCTGGGACTTCTCCCATAGACAAGGATTTCATCGGGAGAATTTTCATCCGGGCCAATCAAGGAACAGAAGGCGGTGTTTTGAACGACGTTGATTTTCTGCGCAGTGTCTGCTTGTTATTTTAGCATACGGCAGTGGAGGAAGTGAATGAAGACTGTCCGCGTTGATAAGGCTTCCAAATTAAAATAAATTTGTCTGACAAAGCAGCAGCTCTCATTTACAGTCATCTCGTTCAGCTCGGTACTTCTCTCCTCTCAGTAGGGTTGTTTACAGCGCATGCAATTTTCGGTTAGCTTCTTAGCTTAGCTTCCTTCACAGCGACAAATGTCACGGCCAACCGATACAATCGTTTTAAACTGCAGCAGAGGCCACGCCTCCTGCAAGAATCACTTCTCTATAGCCGAGAGTCTGAATACCGACTCAGGTGTTTGAATAACTGGAACATTACATACATTACCCTTTTCCTCGCAGCACCGCTATGAGCATTAGCAAGCTAATGTTGTTGAAGCAACCGGTATAATTGTTGAAAAAACCATGAAAAAATCTGCACTAATATCTAACTTCTGATACATACTCATACTTAGTCCATCCTAAAAATTTTCACGTTTTCATTTCATTAAAAGTTAATATTAATGAAAAAGCTGTTGATGGGTGCAACTGTCATCAACTCTAAACTCAGCCTGCAAAATGATTCCTGCACACACATTTCTTATCCAACAGGCATTTACAAAACTCCATTTATGAATATTTTCTGAAACTTCACTGTACTATCAGTTTTTTTTCCAAGGTTGCCTAAGTTTATGCAAATACAAAATGCAAAATCCTTTTGAAATTCATCATGCTGCTGTAATTTAAACCATCTAAGAAAGTATCCATTTGACCTCACTTTCATTTATCAAAATAAAAACATCCACATCACAATATGGGGTGCATTTTAATAGGTTTTCTGTGATTATTTGTGCCTGAGGAATGTTTCTATTTTAATTATGATATGGGTGGAGTGGTTTGAAAATGTAAATCCTGTCACTTTAGAGTAAACTTTGATCATTCTGCACGTCGACGCTTCGCTCTCTGCAGCCTGCTGTAAATACGAGTCACATTATTTTACCGGTGTAGGGAGGCGGGTGGGTGGATCAAAAGAAAAGATGGAGTGAGAGGAAAAGCAAGAGAGAAGAAGAAGTTTATATGAGTCACATATTTTTAGGCTCCTAACCAGCTTTGCTAGCTAATACAATCAGCCACCAACTCACCACAGTCCACACCCTCGAACACACAAACACGATCTGGCTGTGGCAACAAGGGGAAAAGGATTGTGGGAACTGAGGAGCAGAAACTGCATGGATAAATCTAAAACGATGCCAAGAAGATGCTGCAGTGGAAAAAAAAAAAAAAGACCCCATCCTGCTGGGATCAGACAGAAAACTTCATACGGCGCATGAAGCCTTTAATTATCTCCCTCCCTTTTTATTCATACACAGATCATAATTCAGTGCACATATTCTTCCTGATAAAAAAGGTCACGATATGCTAAAGGTCCTTTTCCAGACAACGTGTTAACGTCCCGAGGTGAGTTCTGCCTGGTCTGGATCTGTGTTCGGCTTCATTACGCCTGACAGCTAACTATCTGGGCTCCCGAGAAATGCCTATAAACTATCCGTGTGTGATACGTTTCTCCAAAAACAGCTCTGAGCAAAGTTCACAGACAGACAGCCAATTTCACATCAGCGCATCGAGAGTTGCATATTTAATTTGAAGAAACAACAGGACTACACGCACTCATGGGAAAATTACAGAGGCGAAAAGAAAATAACAATGCAGAGGGAGAAAAACAAAACAAGTGCACGAGCAGCAAAAGTCATCAATAGAAACAGAATCGAACCGAATAAATTAGACCAAATAATGCTGACACTTTTAACATACTAAATAGACTGAAGTTAGTGTAGAAAAGAAAGTTGTTTCTCATGAGCAAAAGGTGTGAATCAGGACCCCAATGATGCGCAACACAAAGAGGGAAAGACAGACAAAAACAAGGGGATGTCGAGCCCCGCTTGCATTCACTACATACACATAACATGACACTGGTCAGGTGATGGGCCACATGACCCTCTATGAACAATAGAACTAATCAAGCCTATTGTTAGGCAATGGCCCTCTTTTGCATGTGACTAACCTGTTTGTCCATCATGTGGAGGCAGGGCTTATAAGGCTGAGTTCACCTGAAACTCATCAGACTGAAGAAGTCTCTTGGAGGAGAGACAAAACTTTTCACTAAAGAAGAACCCATCCAGAGGACCTACTTATTTTTTCTTTTTTGATTTTTTTCCACCTGGATTACTGAGATGCATCAGGACATTATTTCTCGCAGTTTTGCACCTGTTTTCTAAAATAATATTTAATCTTTTTATGTTTTTTTGCTCCCATTGTGAGGAAGAGCTAACAACTCAAACAATGCGAGATGTCATCCTAATGACAACAACAGGAACATTATTGGTGATGGGTGGTGATATTTGTAGGGTGAGCTTCCAGATGTATAATATACTGTATACAGTAGATATATAATAAAACTGTGCAGATTGGATTCAAACAACAAAAGCATCCAATCGGAAATAAGAAAAAGCTGTAAATTGTCATTATGTCTTTTTTGAGCACAACAAACCAAGGTTTCACAGAGTCTCTGTAAGTTATCTAATTCACCTGCATTTAGGGTTTCAATTATAATTGCAAGGAGAAAACAGATTTGTTAGCTACACTTGCCATTGGCCAGTCTTTTTGCGGAAACCAGGTCACAGTTAAAGTGCCTGTGAAGAAAGTCAAATAAAACAACTTTATATTTAAGAAGCTTTGCATAAAACACATGATTTTACTCATTTTGTCACATAAATCGCATATTTTCTTTTTGAACTTGGCTCAGCTAAAGTGAAACAGGAAGTGACATCAAAGGGGAACTCTTTAAGAAAATGAACTCTGGTCTTTATTGAAACAATATTTAAAACTTTAACTGTTCTTCATCTCTCTGATGGTGACTCAATATAATCTAAAGAAACATCAGATTCTTCTCTACAGTCTGTGCTAGCTCTTGTAGCAACTCTCTGTTTACATGCAGACGTTCCTCTTTGACATCACTTCCTGTTTCTTCACATGCAAACATCTCAACAACTGTTCATCTCAGCGGTGTGAAATTAGTTTTGCAATATGTTATCAATGTTATCTTTCCAAAAATGAGTTCATATTTATTACAAAAATTTGATGTCACGGGCACTTTAAGCTTTAGTTTTGCAGCTTTTCCCTTTGCCCCAACCTCTTCACTTCCAGGTTTTTCCTCCAAAGACAGTAAAGTAAACAAGTGAATAATCCCCCTCGTTTACATTAATCTCACTCTCCATCGTATCACTCTACGCCAAACCACACCCATGTACGCTCACGCTGGAGGCACGTTATTGTACCCCCGTTGGCTAAAGCCTGTGTGCTTGGGCTGACCCTGGGCAGAACAAAATTAGCCCCAACCAGCAGCAAAACGAGGGGGCGGGGACAAGACCTCTGTCAATCATAAAGCACCACGGAAGACATTAAATGAACGAGGCTGTGTAAAGTTAGCCTGTGATTTTTCTCCAGACTGTTTGGCACCAGTTTTGTTGTAAATATCAGAAAATGTGATGCAACAGTTTTAATTTGTGTTTATTTAAAAGTTTTTATTGCAAACACCAGGGAGAGCTTAGCCCTTCAACCCCTCCCAGCCAACCGAGGAACAATATTTATCTCTGCAAATTATCATTGAATATAAATCAGTGGGTTAGCACCTGCTAATAATGATTTGGTCCACGTGTGGCTGAAAAGTCATAGGTTCAACGTTTTAATTTTTCTAGCTCTATTCAATAAAAACTGCAAATGAACAAATCAATGGGTTCAACCTTTATACAGTGCAACAGCTCTGCAGCCACATTAACATTGTGCTTTTTCTTTATTTTAAAATGAACAGTTTCCAGTAATTTCACCATGATAACCGATAATATCGATTATCAATTTGCACTAATGTCAATAAAATATGAAAAGGTGCATTCTTTATCGTTTTTGTTTATGCTGTGATTTAAATTCTGCGTGTCATTGTCCTACTGGGTATACGTAAGGGAAACAGGAAACAATGTGCCAACATGTCTTAAAAAAAGGATGATTTCAATAATAACAGGATGCTGGGCCACATGAAAACACATTAACACACGTCATAAAAGCCCCCTCCGAAAGCTCTTGTAAAAAGGAAATGAGGAGGAAAGTATGGGAACAAAAACAAACAGAGAGCAGGAGAGGGGGAGGGTGACGAATGAGCATAAATAAAAAAGAGGAATAAATAAAAGAGCGATTAAAAACCACAGACTTTTGCTGGAGGGGGAAAATCCCAAGATTCCTCCGACTCCAGCAAAGATTTCAGGGATCAGTTTCAACACCACACATCCACGGCATCTGTTATTGTCAACATCTCATAAATACTGTGGCATACGTCATGTTTCCTTTTATCTTCATTAAAGCCAGGAATGTGCCCGTCATCATTATTAGAAGACTGACAGGAGTGGCAAGCAGCTGAGAGCGGCTAGCAGGCAGATCCTATGGAAGACTTTAAAACCACAGATTGGCGCCATTTTTTAAAAACTTTTGTAGCTACTTCGCACATGATTTTATAAGTGCTAAAGAAACAAAACTAATTTATTCCAAGGCCCAAGACGGCAATTTTTCAACAAGACATTTGTTAGTAGATAAACATCAAGGGTTATTGTGTTTAGTAAAGGACAATCAACAGACCTAATCATGAAAAATGCTGCGGTAAGTATTACAATTTTCTCCTCCAATGAATCTCAAAGCTCAGTAGGAAATGGAATCTAAGAGCCTGAAGGTGGAGGCAGCAGAACGTCTGTAAATTAGATCTGTGTAATCAGCTGCTGAGAGGAAAACAACTTCAACAACACTTTTCCAACGAGTCCAGAGGAAAAGATTTTTACACTTTATAATAAGAATCCGGTTGTAAATTTCACTGATAATGTAATAAACAGAAAGAGAAAGGTTCAATGTTGATGACCTTTTGGATATAATTGGAAATACACAAGGTGAAATTATGCAAATTACAGTAACATATATTTTAAATGATCTTGAGAGCACTGAGGAGCTTGGTTTATGATATATATTCTCGTGTTACAGACAGGAAACCAAAAAAAAAAATTCTAACGAAACTAAAGAAATTAAATATTTAGTGAAAATGTAATGTGAATGCTGAGCAATATATGACTGCTGAAATGTGCTGAAAAAGCTGAAACTCATGTTAAAGCTAAAATAAATAGATCACTAAAAGGAGCAAAACATTAGCAAAAAGATAAAAGTAACAGATACGTAAAAGCGACATGCAGCCGAATACTAGCTAAAATCTAAAAGTATCAAAACTCTAGTTAAAAGCTATAATTAGCAAAAGTTACTAACCATCAACAAAATTAAAATGCTAGCTAAAAGCACTATCATATAGCTAAAATAGCCAAAAGCTACATGCAGCCAAATGCTAGCTAAAAATTAAACGTTTTAAAGCTCTAAATAAAGCTCTAATTAGCAAAAAAGCTACCAACCATCAACAAAATTAAAATGCTAGCTAAAAGCACTATCATAAAGCTAAAATAGCCAAAAGCTACATGCAGCCAAATGCTAGCTAAAAATTAAAAGTTTTAAAGCTCTAAATAAAGCTCTAATTAGCAAAAAAGCTACCAACCATCAACAAAATTAAAATGCTAGCTAAAAGCACTATCATAAAGCTAAAATAGCCAAAAGGTAACTAAAAGCTAAAAGAAGCAAATGTCAAGCTAATTACTATAAGTAGCAAAAAATAAAGATAAATAAAACAAAAACAAAAAATAGAGCATGTTGAAGCAGATTTCAAAGAGAACATTTTTTTACCTAATTAAAAAGATGCTAAAATTTTTGTTTGAAGAAAATATTTGTTACAAATGTGAAATATTTTGAAAAGTAGAAATAGTTATAAAAACAAAGTCATAGTTGAATGTTTTGACATATGAATGGCTACAAAAGCAATATATGAAGAAGTAGTTAAATTGAAAAAAATGTGAAAGAATAAAAACTTGGAAACGCAATAAAACATGAACCAATTGTCATGCACCGATACGAACATGTGGATTGCTCAGCACACTCCAACACTGAAATACTTAACTTCAGAAACATCTGTGTGAAATACCTTTTTTTAAAAAGTAAAATTTTACTCTTTATTGGTCTGAAGCTTCTTGGCCAGGATGACGGAACATTTCACGCTCCAGGTGATATTGATAATCAATTCCAAGATATGTCAGGTAGGGTAACTTAGAAATTGGACCAGAGCAGCCAATTTATATTGCTATGACTGTGCAATATGTTGTTGACAGATCAATTATTAATGTGCTGGAAGGCCTTGAGCACAACATTATCAGTGAAAAGCAGAGGACAAGGCTGCGAGTGAGTCATATGCAACTATCCACAATTTGTAACTTTTAGCAGATATGTATCAGCAGCAATAACATCTACCTAAAACACCTGATTTTCCATTAGAAACTAGAAAATATTGCAGCGGAAATACTTAGTGCTGATCTAAAGGATCGCAAATCAGCTACAATCACAATAAACAAAGAATAGCAAAGTAAACCAACAAAACTGTAGATAAAAGCTAAAATCAACCAAACAAATGCCACAAGCTAAGATTCACAAAACTAAACATAAAAGCTAAAACTGGCAAAACAATAGCTCAAAGCTAGCCTGGTAAAAGCCATCTCCTTGTTCATGGCTTTGTTTCGTACAGAGGGTCTGGACTCTCAGCTACTGAAAAGCAATTTCCCGCTGAAGGCGTGGACTGTTGGATCTGGTTTACCTAGTCGCTAACGCTTGGTTGTGAAGTATGTAATGCACCAGCTCGTATGTGAAGGAAGCTAAGCTAAGAAGCTAACCGGAAATTGTGTGTGCCGTAAACAACCATCCCCTTCTGGGAAGAGAGAATTATCGCACCATACAAGATGGCTGTAAATGATGCTGCAGGTTTTACGAAACAAATTTAATTTAATTTGGAAGACTTGTCAACACGGACTGGCTTCATTCACTTCCTCTGCTGCCATTGCGAAACAGGCAGATGGAAACAGCACAGAAAATCAACATCGTTCACAACTCCTCCTTTTGTTCACTGATTGGCCCGGTTGAAATTCTACCGGAGCAATCCTCATCTACGGCGTAAGGGCTCTCTGCAGTAGGTTTTGTCCTGTGGGCGGAGACGTCCCTGCTCGTGATTGGCGGAGGTTTCAATGTGGGCGGAGATAGCCCAAGAGATGTGATTGGTCGGATTGACGGTCGCAAAAAAAAAATCACTATTTTTTTTACAGGCTATTTAGGGATGTTTTGACCGAGCCACACTGTCACACACCCTTTCACATGTAAAGCGTTCAACTTTCGTGCAACTAGCACTTTTCTTTCTCAAGTTATGACTAAAACTAATCTAAAAAATAAACGTTACTTCCTGCCTGACTCGACCAAACCCCTGCTGCCTCCATACCCCACCGTCCGAGATCTCTTGGGCCATCTCTGCCCACATCAACACCTCCGTCAATCACGAGCAGGGACGTCTCCGCCCACACTGAGACCTCAGCCAATGACGATTTGGGCAGTCTCCGCCCACAGGACGACACGTTCTGCAGAGACCCCTACTTGCATCTATGGGAGAAATCAAAGACGGAGCGCAGAAGGGAAACTAGAATCGAGCAAGACTAGCTCAAAGCTAAGATCATAGCAAAAAGCTAAAAGCAGCAGAACAACAACTGAAGGTGGTGACAATGCTGATTTAATTTTCATTATTCAACACGTCTTCATTACAAAATAAAAGTGTAGTTTAGCAGAAAAATTTGAATATTTGGTTTAGCCTTAAACACATTATAACTCCCATCTGGCAGGTGCAGAAATATTTTATTATCAGCCGCAGTGGAAAGTGTGACGGTGTGGTTTTTTTTTTCCCTTTTGTCCGGTATCTGCTGCCACGGTGAACGTATAAGAAGCTGTCAGAGCTCTGAATGAGCCACTGGGCAGATTACAGACTGTGAAGCTGCTGTGTGTTTGACACCAAATGATAATACCGCAGAGACGGTGCCACAAACGCCACGGCGAGGTGCGACTCTGAGTGACATTTAATAAGATCCGGAGAGCGACGGACATAAATCACCAGCACCATCCTGACAATACCGCTCCGCTGCTGCCATTGGTTACTCCAAGGCTGCCAATAGAAACACAAACACACACTTTTCATTCATTCTGGTGTCTCCTCTATGCAGCAAATGTTTAAAGCCTCTGTGGTGTGAGACACTAACACATTTCACTTTAAAGCAGTGAAGATAAAATTATACGTGGTGGTTATTTCTGATAGAGGCTTGTAATTAAAACCTTAGCTGCATTCCTGCGAAGACGAGCTCTAGATCATGCACTTAATCACACAAAACACACTCACACATAGAGTACGCACACACAAAATGACATATACTCACACCTGAGGCATGTACCTGTTCTTATTGTACTGGGTGAAGGTGATATATGCTGTGGTCTGGTTAGGTCTGGAAAAAAACTGCTTCGCCTCCACCTTCACGCCCACACCACCCCCCCAAGACTTATACTTTCTGACATTTAATAACATCCTCCTGACTCTGTGATAAAAGGGTGTGAGGTTTATTGCAGTGTTAAGTTTGATATTTTAAAAGATTCATGGAAAACTTTGGGTGTGGCAGTTCTTCAGAGGTAGGCAGGGAGCAGACGGGATGACGGATCTCTTGACATGTTGATGGGATGCTCCCCTCTTCTGGAGGCAATAAGCTATTGCAGTCCAACAACACAAAGGAACATTATCAGGCTGCATTTCTGTTTATGATTGAATATCAGCTATTTTCCTTATGGAGGTGCCATAAAACAAAATGCTAAAAAAAAGTCACTAACACATTTTCATTATTTAGCTCACTTTGAGTGTAAAAGTTTTACTAAATGTTAAATGTCTTGTAGATATTACATCCTAAATCTAAATGTGTAAATCTATAAACGTTGTGGCTAAATGTTATAGTGATATGCTTTTTTAATCTTACTTTTTCACATCAAAATCATTCAGTTTTGGGTCTGAACTCCTCCTTATTGTAACTTTAAAGGCTCCCCTTTCCCCCTTTTCTGAGGTGTGTCTCAAAGTTTCTGGTTTTGATTCTTTAAACAGTGTTAAGCCCCGCCCCCCCTGCATCTTTCAGACCGATCCACTCCAGTTTGAGAGAGGTGGTTACCATTTTCTAGCAGTGCAGAAACGTTTTATTTACAAGTTAATGAAAATGTATCATCTGAACACTGAATATGAAGATGATTTTGCAGCACAAAGAAATACTAAATTAAACTATTCTGCCTTCCTACAGACTCCAAGTACACAATAAAAACGTATTTAACAGCTAAAAAAAGTGGATTTTGCACAATATGTTCCCTTTAAAGTTGACATTTAAGTATTTCAGAATGGAACACAGCCTTTGCCGTTGGTGCGTGCTTTTGTTGTGATGTCATCATCCTGTGACAAAAGCAATAGCTAATACTGCTAATGCTACTAAAGCTGCTAAGGCTTACCCTACAATACATTAAACTTGCAGTTGTGGCTGGTGTCTGAACGGACCACAGGTACCATCCATATTGGTTTCAATAAACAAATTTTAAATGACATCTTCAGCAGCGTTAGCAACGTTAGCAGCATTAGCAGCATTAGCAACGTTAGTAGCATTAGCAGCATTAGCAACGTTAGTAGCATTAGCAGCATTAGCAACGTTAGTAGCATTGGCACAACAAAGCTGTGCACCAATAGCAAAGGCTGCTTTCAATTCTAAAATTTTGAAATGAAAGCTTTATCATTTAGCTGGAACATTTTATATTTATTTTTACATTTAGATTTACACATTTAGATTAAGGATTTAAAAAATATACCTAACATTTAAATTTAGCATTTTAGTAACAATGTGCAAAATGTACAAAATAAAATGTTAGCAATTTCGTTTAAACTAGGATTTTAGTCACAAGTGAGCTAAAAATAAAAATGAGTTAGTGACTTTTTTAATATTCTATTTTTACACGTGGTGCCCTGCATTTTCCTTAACATTGACGGGAAAAGTTTAAGTTAGCAGCATAACTAATCCAAAATTACAATAAACTGATGGTTGAAGCACTGAAATTCCAATATATAATGCATTCTTTTTTTACACTGTATAACAAAAAAAAAACCATGTAAATTATATTAAAGATAAAAAAAATAAATAATTTAAATATCAAAGCTGTCTCAAAAGTGCATATATGATGCTTAATTTCCCCCCCTTGTCCAAATATTTATTCAATTTATTTACGTTTTTTTAAGCTAGCATTTAGCTTTATTTTAGCTAGTGTTCTGCTTGAGTTTCAGCTTTGTCTGGAGCAAATTTCAGTTATTCAACGCTCAGCATTCACATTACAGTTTCACTGTGATTTCCTGTGGCAGTGTTGATATATGTTCAGTTTGTGTGTTTGGTAAAGTGTCTCGGGGATAATGGTTGAACGGTCAGGAGTGATTAGACACTATTCACCAGCGAAAAGAAAAACAACAACATTTTAGTAGCTTCAGGCTTGTTTGGGTTCTTTCTTATTTCCCACACAGACGCCTCACCATCTGCAGGGTCGGGCCAGCTCCCATCATCCAGCCTCAGTCGTCCTCATCCGTTACTGCTTTTTAAGTGTTTCTCTCACATGCCGACACTCTCACTAACACAGACATTTTGTAAGTGAAGTGGGTCAGAGGGTGGAGGAGATGAACGAAAGTCTGAATAGAAGGGCGGAGGGATGAATGGATGGATGAATTAATGGGTGGATGGACGGGTAAAAGAGAAGATGTAAAGAGGTCAGAGAGGCTCAGGCTGGCTGCAGTCCATCACAGATATCCTCTAGTCCTTCAAGTAGAACTTCACCAAGAACATGAGGACAGATGGTTTATGAAAAACTGATTTGGGGATTTCTCATTTATAGCGATAAATAGAAGGAATTTAATTATTATTATTTATACGTTATTATATAATTATAATTTGTCATTTTTTCTTTAGTTCTTTATATTGTTTAAACGTAGAAACACGATCAGTTACTGATTGAAATTCTAGTCCAAAATGTCTTGAAAAAGTATGTCTTATTGGAAGCAAATGTAAAAAATGATAAATGGCTCAAGACTTGGAAAACTCCCCACATCATAGTGTTTATATAAACTGAACTGCATCAATGATCAAAAGGCTAATTCAAATTTCTTAAACATTAATAGGACATAGTAATTTTTTTCTAGTCCGTTACTGAGCTTTCCAAATTCATTAAAATGTTTACACACTGCTCCTTTATGTCCTGATGCATCTCAGTAATCCAGGTAGAAAAATCAAAAAGAAAAAAATACTCTTTCAGGGATGAAGATGTTCTCATCTTTGATAGAGAGAAACGTTGGTTTGAGAGGTGAGTAAAAGAAGCCATTTTGGTGAAGAAAAACCATCCACCATTAAACAGAGGTGGAGGCCTTCGTGTCCATTTGTCCTCCTCCTACAACGCTGTTATTGCAAGTATGACTCCGCCCCCCTGTGAGCAAAAGGTGTGAATCAGGGCCCCAACGATAGTCAGGTGACAGGCCACATGATCCTCCATGAACAATAGTTAATCAAGGCACTAAAGAGCTGTTGTTAGGCGATGGCCCTCTTTTGCATGTGACTAACCTGTTTGTCCACCATGTGGAGGCAGTGCTTATAAGGCTGAGTTCATCTGAAACTCCTCAGACTGAAGAAGTCTCTTAGAGGAGAGACGAAACATTTAATTAAAGAAAACCCCGTCCAGAGGACCTACTTATTTTTTTCTTTTTGACTGCTGCTTTAGTTTTCATAAAATATCAAAACAATATAAAGAAAAGTCTAGACCATTAAACACAAAGTTTACTGGCCCACTGCAGCTCTAATGACAAAACAGAAAATATGTGCAGGATGTTTTCACTGGCACCATTCCATAAGACTGATTTGTGAACAATGTCCCATCACAGCCATAAATTACCTTTTGAGATCATTTACTTAATTAAATACCCAAGTGTGCGGGTTTGTTTAAGGATAAACATGTGCAATTACCTTGTAATCTCTGTGTGTAGCTCAGGGGGCCGTGTTGGTATATGGTTAGGAAAGGATGTTCTGAAGAGCATTTGCATGTGTATGGTTTTGCTACTTAGAGAGAACGACTGACCATTTTCCCAGTACACACAGCCTTGTGAGGACCCACTGTACCTTACGGGGACAAAGGCCCGTCCCCCTTTTGGTAAATACCATCGTTGAGTCAGGGGTTATGGTTAGGACTAAGGTTTGATTTGAGTTTATGTTAGGTTTGGGGTAAGCGGTCAGGGCTAGGCTGTAGAAAGTCCCCATGAGGATAGAAGAACAAACGTGTTTGTGTGTGTGTTCCTATTTGTCTCGTTACCAGTTTGAGCTGCCAATGTAATCACCATAAGAAAGACTCTGGAAACAAACTCTCTAACCTTACCAGCCTCGTTACCCTCCACTCCACCCCCACCCCCAAACTGGCAGCTTCTGGTAACAGTAATACACACACATACTGCCTTTTCATCTCGTTCTTTGTACTTTTGAATCTGGTAAGATTCATAAAATTTGGGATGGTTTCTGTTTAGTCAGTTGGACAAGTAGCAAGACTCGTTTAAGCTTAAATCCAATACATAAACAAAGAAAAGCACATAATGCAACACGCTTACCTTTCCACAACATCCTGACCGCTCCAGCAGGTGTGCTGCTCGACCTCCATTTCACTTTCGCAGAGTATTTCAGGCAGCTCAGAGAAAAACCACCGATACCGCTGGATGGAGCCCTCAAACTCTCTACGGAACAGAAAGTTGCACACGATTAAAACACAGCTGAAATAAAACATTTGCACCAGCGCAGGGGCAGTTCTAGGGGCGGGGCCACAGGGGCATCAGCCCCAGCTGAAATTTGACTGGCCCCCTGAAGTGCCCCCCCCCCCCCCTGTCCTGTCACTCATCTGTCCTTTGCAGAGAGCTATGATGCTGAGTGCAGTTCCTTGTCGATACACTAATGGCACTATTGAGTCAAAAAAAAAAAAAGTCCAGCATGAACCTTAACAAAAGTCTTCTTTTCTTTTTGAACAATCCTGCAAAAGTCTTTCAACTGAAAAAAAAATGGCTGAATTTCCTCACATGTCTCTAATTTCCCAAACACATTATTTTTGTGTACAATAGAAGTGCATGTAAAATTAGTTAGGAGAATTTACTTAATTTAGCTTTTTTAATTACCTTACAAGTGTTTAAACGTGTGATTGGTTAAATGTATACGCTGTGCCAAAACTGGGTATTTGTGTGCAAGGATGTTGAGCAAATACTTGGACCCTCTATAAATATTATGGTAAATGGACTGTACTTGTATAGCGCCTTTCTACCCAACCAGGATACTCAAAGCACTTCCCACTACAGTCTGTGACCTCATCTACCCGTTCACACAGCACTCTACTAGATCTCTACAAAGCTAACATGCAATCAACTATGGAGACTAATCAGTGCCAATCACATTCATACACTGATGGGACACACATCGAGGCATTAGGGGTGAACTGTCTTGCCCAAGGACACAAAAACTGAGACAGATGGAATTGGGGATCGAACTGGTGACCTTCCAGTTCCAGGACAACTCCCCTAGCGACTCTACCCCTTGGTGGCACCCTACTCAGAAAAATCCTACATCCACCACTGCACCAGTGTTTCCTACCCTGAATCTAAAGAAAGTGTAAAGTTTTAACGACACTAAGATTGTTATTGTACTTTTTCTGGTCAAAATTAAGTATAAGTGACTGGTAATTTTAAATGGAAATCATAGATATAAGTACAAAGGGCCTCAGAGAAAAAAGGTTGAAAACCACTAAATCACTGCTTGTTTGGAACATTTTCGTCATGACTTTTTAATAGTCGAACCATCTAAAGCTACTTGAAACAATACTTTTCAATGTTAAAGATTTTCAATGTTAAAGATTTAACAACCATAAAATAATCACATTAAACAGATAACTGGGCATCAACTCATTTATTTGACCTCTCCTTTATATGAAAAACAACACTTTTGTTCTGAAACAGAACAACTCACCTTGAGAGTTTTTTCAGGCTTCGACTCTTGTCTCCTTTAGAGCCTTTAAGAGGGAATGACCTGCAGACAACGTGTAAAAAAACAGATTAAATGTAAAATTCTATTTTGTACAGTTTGAAGTAGGGATGCATGATATATCGGCATTAACGTCGGTATTGGCCGGTATTGATTATTTTTTCGCATATCGGTCTGATAAGTAAAACTGGGCCGATATTAACATCCAGTATTGATTTCCCCCTTTTTATCTTTGTGTTTCTGTTCTGGGAGGGGAAATGGTTGGTCGAGTGGTACCTGTTTGATCATTATAGTGATAGTGACACTACTCAGCCAGGAATAACTGAAGCAGAGAGCCATGTCAGTGCTCTGGTCATTTATTTAGGTCACATTTACTCCTGATAGTCCGGTAGACTCCATTCGATTATGGACAAATTTGCAGCGTGTTTACATTTTAATTTGGTGCGATTCACATTCACACTGCACTTTGTCAAACAAAAAAGTGTAAAAAATCTGTCCCCCTTCTCACCTGTGGGGGCGCTGCACCAAGAACCACTGAAGGAATCAACATGAAAACCTCAGAAAAAAGACACGGAGCACAACTTCCTTCTTCGCAAAATGTAAACAAACATGGAGTAACGTCAGATTTCAGTGGTTGTAGGATTAATTTTTTGGTTTTGGCAAATGTGCCACAAATAGTTTTCAACAATGAGCTCAATATGAGAGGAAGATGGAGTGGAACTGCGGAGAATATTGTTTTTCCACACGAGGTGGCTGAGACGGCTCCGTGTGAGGCAGCGTTCACCGAGTAGGAGCGCATCCAACTTCACAGCAGTGATGTCCACCTTATACAGACATCCAGCGGGGTATTCATCAAGATATGAGTAACTTTATTACTGTTATTACTCAGAATGACCTGCGTTATAAACCACTTCCTGTTTTTGAAGTGGTCTTTGAAGTGGTCTCTGGTCTGCTTGGCGTTCACACAGGCAATCAAACCACACCAGAGTTTGTCTACTTTTACAGGCAGACCAGAGTTCACTTTTTTTGGGTCCAAATCAGAGCTCAATTATTCAAACCCCACAAATGAACCGGACTTTCCAGGCAAACAAACTTGAGTTCAATTAAAGTGGACTAAACAGGGCTGGTGTGAATGCACCCTTACATTATCAAAGTGTGTTTGTGCGTATATGTATATAAATAATTTCTGTAATTGTGTAATATCGGTAAAAATCGGTTATCGGCCATAACACCAAGAATAATATCGGATATCAATAGCGGCTGAAATTTTCATATCGGTGCATCCCTATGAAGAAATTTATAATTATTACAGATCAGTAGGGTGTCTAATTATAACATTGTTATTGTTATATATTATGTGTTAATTGAAATAGAGTAGATACATGTCCAAATCATTAAACAACACATATATTTATAAAGCTGTAATAAGAGTGAAGTTTGTTTGTCTGAATGCCTGGGGTTCAGCCGTAGACCACCAGAGGGCGAACTCAGGCATTGAAGATACTGGAATGTACTGTATTTAACAGGTGACTTCCTGTTTCTGGGTCAGTGTGGTTTCGCTCTTACAGATCATATTATTTAACATTTGTGGTTTAATCTGATCGTCAGTCGATATTAGAACACGTATTTCTAACAGTTTGGTGACCCCGACGTGATTTGAACACGCAACCTTCCTTTGTAGTTACCTGCCTAAGATATTCTAATATAGTTAAAGACGTATGTCAGATGTGGAAAAACTCACTTCCGTGGCTGTGACGGTTGTTGAATCAAAGGAGGCGAAGTCACAGACGACCTTTTCGAGGTTTGTAAAGTTTCTGGAGTTGTGGTGTGTACTTGGGTTGATCTTGTACTGCTGATCATGGAACCAGGTGCGTGGGGCCCACAAACTTTCTCTACCTGCGCAGGAGACAGGTTTTTTTTTTTATTATTATTATAAGACCGGAGCAGTTTTCAGAAAGTTAAACATGGAGTTCACACATTGTGACATTTGCTTGCAGAACCAGCTTCTGTTTAATTGAATCCATTGATCCGGTGTCACTGCTTTTGTGCCACAAGCTCTGTCAAAAGACGAATCCACTCCTAGAAAACCTATTTAAGATTTTGCACTGTTTTCCCTCTATTATTATATATTTTTGCCAATTGTAGTTAAGTAGAAAACCAAAACTAGTTTTGCTAATTTGTCAGCTATAATTTGTATTTATTCTAATAACATTTGACTGGACAATTCCACAGTAATCAATCTTCCAAAAGTTCAATAAAACTGTCTGCAGGAAAAAGAGAAATATCCTTCATTAAAAGATCTTATAAGCGGGGCTTCTAGACTTCAGCTTGACCTTTACTGCTCCTTTTGTTGGCCATTTTGTTATTTATATTGTGTGCCGAGACAAGAGAAGAAGAGTAGACTTTTCAAACATCACACATAGCTCACATACTTTGCTGAAAGAATCAGCCTTTTTAAGTGTATTAAATAAATAAAATAATCAAATTTTCACTAAAAATGTTTTTTTAGCCACAATTAATGGCTTAATTCTGCCTGTGGGTGTTTGTTTATCTCTCAGGAATCTACTCTAGGTCCATAGTGTTCTTTTAGAGTTAGATGGTGACTATCTTTTCCTCCAGCAGTGTGTGTGTGTGTGTGTGTGTGTGTGTGTGTGTGTGTGTGTGTGTGTTGTTTGACCACAGATTAGCCACAGAAACTTTCTCATCACTCAGACTCAAGCAGCATTCTGGGTTTGGGTTGTCCCGCCAACCGCAGTCTTTGTCTGGCACTGGATCTGTATTCCCACTCACACACTGCTGAGGAGGACACACACAGACCGAGGGGAGCCCCGGACCCTCTGAAGAATGAGCCTGTTTTTAGCCCATCTAGGTACAAGAAGATCCAACTGCCGGGCAGAAAGAAACCCACGGCCTTTCTCTCTCTGAGCCCGGCGCTTAAATGACTTTATTATTGGTGAGGATGTTTACAAAGCCAATTTAGATTTCCACGGAAGCCGAGAGCGTCCGTTTTCCGCACACAATTACTTTCCATGGTTTTCTCGTGTTACGTCGACATTACGTCGTTATCGCAAAATAACGAGGACCGTTTTCTCGAGATAACGAGTTAATTTCCAGATGGTTTTCCTATCTTGCATCATTCAGTAACCATGGCCTGGTCCCCTCAGCTGGTCACTGAAGAAGTTTGCTATTTATTTACCATTCTTCAGAGTTGTAAAGTAACTAAGTACAAATACTTTGTTACTGTACTTAAGTATAATTTTTGTGTATCTGTACTTTGAGTAATTATTTTTCAGCCTACATTTTACTTCTACTTCTTACATTTTCACACAGTTATCTGTACTTTCTACTCCTTACATTTTTTTTAAAAAAGGCACAAAGTAGAAAGTCGTTACTTTTATTTCATTTTTGCTTGTTTTTATTCCAGCTTGTTATTGTGAAAAACAAATACTATCCATATAAACTGTGCCTCTCAAACAGAGTGGATTTAATTGTGGTTTAATGAGAAGTATAAATACATAAAACTCTGATACTGTATTAGTTTGTACACAAACAAATCATGTCACACAGGACATAATCGTGACATAATCATTAAAATAAAAGAAAAATTAAAATAAAAGGACTGTAGAGTATATTTCATGAATTATATTATTACATTTGGCCGCAGCCCTCAGATAGATTTTTATTATGGGGAAAAGGTTTGTGCAGCCTTGATTTATGTATTTAAACTGAAACAACTAGACAACTGCATCCTTAATTTAACATCAATTGTTTTAATATGATATTTCTGCACTGTTTTGGGGAGGTCACCTCCTAATAAATGTCATTACAGAAAATCTAACTGCTCATTTTAAATCAATACTTTCGCTTTTAATACTTAAGTACAGAAAATATCAGATACTTTAAGACTTTTACTCAAGTAATATTCCTAAAGGAGACTTTAACTTTTACCAAAGTAATTTTTTGGTAAGATACTTGTACTTTTACTCAAGTATCACTTTGTGGTACTTTATACAATACTGCCGTTCTTTAACCAGGCAAATCCCATTGAGATGGTAGATGTCGGCTTGAAGGCAACCTAGTGTTCATAATTTTGTGTCATTTTTGTATCATTCCGCAGTATGAAACTGCGATTTGTCTTGTACAGATAACTTTCATATCAGCCTTTGTCATTTAAGGAGACAGCTGGCCTGACTGCAGTTCAGCAGGCATTTACACAGTGATCTTGATGATATAATAAACTTTATCGGTCACCAGCTGAGGGGATCGGGTCGTCTCCATGGTTGCTGTACGATGCACAAAAAAAACATAACCCATTATCTTGAGAAAACCATCCAAAATTAACCGTTATCTAAAAAAAATCTTCTCCACAAGAAAATCATGGGAAAAAATTATGTGTGGAAAACGGCTGCTCTCGGTTTTTCTAAAAAATTTTTTTTAATCAAACACAATTACATGTTCAAATGTCTCCCAAGCGTCTGCGTCTTACTGTAGCTGTGATTCGCGGGCCATGCAGTTGTGCGTGCAGAATGGCATCGTTCACGTGGTTTCGAACTGCCATAAGAGCCAACTCCATGCTGTTGTGGTTGCTGCTGGTTGCTAAAGTAGCAGCTAATCGTTGGAGCAATACCACCAAGCTTCCCCAGGGGGCGCCCAGTTCAGAAACACCCACCTAGAGTTGGAGAGGCAAGAAAAATGAAAAGTACCGAATAATGGATACAGAAAAAAAAGTCCATGAAAATTACAAACCAAAAAAAAAACAGAATAAAATAAGATCTGGTTTTCATTTGAAACACAGGAGCCACATAACCACTAAGAGGTGTATTAATTAAGCAAATTATTCTGTTGTAAGAGGGACATCAAGATTTAATTTTTTTTAAAAGTTTGCTCCTTCTTTCTTTTTCTTGCCGTTTGAGCATTCTGTCCTTCGTTCTTGTTGAGAATAATCACGCTGAGGTTTTATTTCTTCTACAACACATTCTCCGCTTTCTAAGAAACGCTTGAGCAGCATAAACAGTGTTATCATTCAGGTTCGGGCTTTTTTTTGTGGGTGTTCTTTAAGCTGTCTGGTGAATTTCAAAGCAAACCAGTGAGATGCTCGGAGACGCTGCCAGTTCCACCCCTCCCAGCTGATAAGGTTAACTGGCGACAGGTTAGAAACGTGACTCGGTTTCTAAAGAGCGTCACAGACTCTCTGAGAATGAATTAAACAAACCAACTCCTTAAAGGAGACATGTCATGATTTAAAATCCTTCTTTTTCATGTTTTAAATCATTCAGCTGGGGTCTATGTAAGGTGGAACTGCAATGCTTTGGTCTGAATTCCTCCCTATTTTAAATTTACTGGCGCCTCTTTCTGGTGTGCCTCAAAGCAGCTGGTTTTGTGACTGTTCCTTTAAGACACTTCAAGCCCCGCCCCCCTCCTACGGTTAATATACATCTTTGCAGCACCAGCAGAAACTAAACTTTTCTGCACTCCAGAGATTCCAAGTACACAACAAAACATATTTAAGAGCTAAAAAAGTGGATTTTGCATGATGTCCCCATTAAAATCCTTTTTTTTAATGTTTAAATCCTTCATTTTGGGTCTAAATAAAGTGGAAATGCAATGCTTTGGTCTGAATTCCTCCTTACTGTAACTCCACAAGCCCCTCTTTCACCCCTTTTCTGAGGTGTGTATCAGATTAACTCATTTTAAGGCTGTCTCTTTAAATCCAAATGAGGCGTGTCATGTCATACCCCGCCCCCCTCCAGCTTCCAGAGCCGCCCATTCTAGTTTGATAGAGAGGTTTTTGACAACATGGCAGCATAGAAACTTTTTATTTACAAACTGATTAAAATTAATGAAGGAAGACTTGTCCAGAGTCTGATCTAGAGCTGCAGGAGAATGAAGACCACCAAATTTTCAGTTGGCAAGTCCCGACATTACTTGGCAGTTTCGTTGCAAAAACTTTGATGTTATTGCTCCGAAAACGTCATAGAAAATGGAAAAAACTAAATGAGTTGAAAAATATGACCCAAACAGAATTTAAAGATATCTTTGCAACACCAGGAGAGACCAAATTAAACTTTTCTGAACTCATAGAGACTTCAAGTACATAACAAAATGTTTTTAATGGCTAAAAAGTTGATTTGCATATGTTCCCTTTAAGTTAATTATTGTGGTATCAGTGGGTTTCTTAATAACCACTCCACACCATCCCTTATAACAGAGATTCTTAGCCTATGGGCCGCGAGCGCCACCTTGAGGGCCTCAAAAGAACAACAGTTTTTAACTTTGGGCCACAGAGGGCCGTGGGACCGCATTGATTTTGAATAAG
>NW_013952578.1:1069657-1071032 GCF_001266775.1 Austrofundulus limnaeus | reverse complement strand
ACTTTAAACTTGTCAAAAAGCTGTTGTTCCTATTGTTTGTCACTAATATGAAGAGCAACTTCTGGTTCTACCATGCAAAAGATTAAAAAGGCTATATTTTCATTTGTACTTTAAAATTTATTTTTAAAGTTTTTTATATTTAAAACATTTGAACATTTTTCATTTATTTATTTTATGCCCACAGTTTTATTTATTGAATTGTTTATTTTTGCTGTTGTTTATGTTAAAAATAGATATAAATTTGTGTTGATAAACCTGAGTGGTCTGTTGACTGATCTTTGTATTTGTTCAAATAATTGTTATGGGCAGGTTACAATATAAAAATGTTTGTCATAATCATGTCTTGTGATTATTTCACAGGAGTTTTACTTTTAAAATGTTAAGTGTATTTAATTTAGTTATAATGTAAATACAATAAAATTTCAACCAAGATTTAGAATAATTATCATTTTGATCCATATATTGGTAATGTCTGACTGGGCCTCGTGCCACTTTATGTTCAACAAATTGGGCCCCGAAGGTCAAAAAGGTTAAGAACCCCTGCCTTATAACGTACCTTCTTTACTACCAATACTAAACTCTGCTCCAGTCTGTCTTTAAAGCTTTAACAAAAATAAAAGGCTGTATGCCAAAATGCATCGAAGTATTCAGAGACGTACCAGGCATCCTCTCATGATATTGACACACAGTCCAGTACAGGGCCGTATGAAAGTCAGTCCTCTGCAGTGGGAACAGTACTGCATCTTCACTAACCCCCGTCCACACTCTCTGGATAACGCCGCCCTCTCGGTCGAATTCACGACCTCTCCAGCCAGCCTCAACAACCGGCTCAGTGCTCGACCGGGGCCGAGCGCACGGGACAGGCTGCTGACGAGGAGGTGAGGATGGGTCCCGAATGGGCTGATGTCCTGCTGTGTCATCCGCAGACAGTCGTCGTGATCGGTGGAATAGGAAGACTGGGATACTGCTGACGTGTGGCCGATCCCGGGATTGAGCAGGCGGCGATAGACCAGCGGGAAAAGGTCGTTGTAGAACTGACGAACCGTGTTGTCCAGAGACAAATTAGCATGTCCTGAAAGGTGGCGTTGGACGCCGGTGAACAGCTGAAACACAAGGGGGCGGCAATCGGATGCCAGAGCGGAGTAGGCACTGTCGAACAGAGTGCTGGTCAGGTTGGACGTGAAGGACACAAGTGACTCGAAGGTCTCTGGAACATCAGAAAAGACAAAGTAATGAGTCAGAACTTGTGCAAAACATCCTCGCTCAGTGTGACCTTTGGTCATTGGACCTCATGCAAGAACCGTTCGTACGCACAGATTTGTTCTTAAGTTGTGCGTACGAGTGATTTAGGAGAATTTGTGGCATTCACCAATGT
>NW_013952578.1:1067006-1068612 GCF_001266775.1 Austrofundulus limnaeus | reverse complement strand
CGTGACATGTTCGTACGAACCCTTTGTACGAACAAAAGTAAGAGAAATTTAGGATAAGAATACGAACATGTTCTTGCATGAGGCCCATTGTATTTTCCTTTGGGTATTAAAAAAAGTGGCGATTTGATTTTTGTTTTAAAAAAAATGAAAATGAAAATACAAAGCGTTTCTCATTCTTAGTGTCAAAAAGGGATGAGCAAAATTTAAAAAAATGGCTTCATTTTCTGTTTCAGATAAAAAAGAAAATTACTTTAAAACAAAAAAAAATGCTTGTTCATATTCTGACAGCTCGTGCCAATTACTGTATTCCCCAAAAAACCTGTTCCCACACTTCTTTCTATAGGAAGAAACTTGTGGCAGCAGAAACTGAATTTAAATAGCTCAGGCTGAATCTTTATGTACATGATTCGGAATTGAACGCATTAATTTCAGTTTCAGTGAATTGAAACTGAATTTAAAAATTTGAATCTGAATTAATTTGCTTTGGAACTGTATTTTGTTCTATTAAAATTTCAGTTTGACTACTTTCACTTTCAGTTCTTCAATTCACTTTCAGTGCCAATTTTCAGAATTTGCATCACGCAGCCGGTAGGGATTTAGATAAGATTTACAAACTTGTTTTAGAGCTGTTTTTCCTTTTTGTACTCATAAGGCTCTAGGTACAGATTCCAAAACAGTTGTTTGTTTACATTGTACCCCCATTAATGATTTAGAGGTCTTTAAAGGCTGAAACTTAGGAAGCAAGTGTTCCATTGACTTCCATTATACCATAAAAAAGTGCAGAGCTCTGTAGGCATTGTGCACGTCACAATTTCACAATTTTTCAAACCAAAGAAGAAAACAAACTAGATAGATTTTGCATGAAAATGAGCAAAAAATAAAAAATTAAATCTCCATAAAAACCTGACCCACACACTCCCAGGATCGGGCGATGCATTTATCAAAGTGCCTACATCCGGGTCCTTGACAAAGCCAGAGTACCGTATTTTTCGGACTATAAACCGCGACTGTTTTCCTGAACTTTGAACCATGCGGCTTATAATCCAGTGCGGTTTATACGTGGATTTTTTTCTTCAGCATCAGGGGGCTCTTATGCTGCATTTGCTTCAACCACTCACTTCAAAAAAAGAAAGGAAAAAAAAGAAGAAAAAAGCGATCGCTTCCAGAGCCGACTGTTGTACCAGAAAGCAGCGATTTAAAGAAAGTCAATGGCCAAAAACTCATAAAAGGGGATAAAACAGACATTTTTCAYGGTGGAATCTGACTGATAAAAACTTTGGAGCTTAATCTGGGACCAGTTTGTGGATAAACATCGAGTGAAAAGCCGCTGACTTTTTTTTCCAGCATTGCAAGGAATCCCATGCAGTGACGTATGCTGGAGCAGGAGGGCTTTCCCAGCAGCTAGGCTCCGGATTTCTCGGGGGAACTATGAAAGGTCAATGTGAAAACGAATGCCGAACAATCACGTGACGGCGCGTCGACCGGTCGACAGCTGAGCAACCATACTGCCAGCTTAGCCAGAAGTGTAGCGCCATTTTGTTTTAGCTAGTAGCAGACACGACACGACGGATCTTCGACAGACACGATATTGGACAGTATGCGGGCC
>NW_013952578.1:1064897-1066336 GCF_001266775.1 Austrofundulus limnaeus | reverse complement strand
GGCTTATAGTCCGGTGCGGCTTACAGTCTGAAAAATACGGTGATTAAACACAGATCGACAGATTTCCCATCAGTGAAACTTCCTTTCTGTAATCTAAGCGCTGATGCAATCCATTTTTAAAGTGAAAAAAAGCAGACAAAGTTATTTTATTGCTGTGATTAATTTTACCTATAGAAAATGTGATATTTACATCACATATCAGTCAGCAGCGTTGATAATGTCATGTCTCTCACAGCTAAAAACCAAGTCAAATGCGAGCAGCACTGAGATTAATCAGACCAGGAGGCAGAATAATAAAAAAGGTAAGTGAAGTTATTTACAGGTGTGAGCAGACTGGATTTGGATCTAAAAGGTAAGAGTTTCTGATGAGAAACGGTTTGATTCAAGTTAAGTGATATGATTTGTTTTCTTTCTTACAGGTTTCCAGGAGGTGAATGGCACAGAAGGGTGGAGCGACCCACCAGGTGAGTTTGGAGGTGAACTTCAGGCAGTGTGACCGGCAGCAGGAACCCAGGAGTACGAGAGGACAAGACTCAGGAAACGGGCTCAGGTAAGGCCCGCAGGGTGAGCACAGGTAAGGCAGCTTGCAGCACTGTAATCCTACAGAATGAGCTCTCAGGTGACTGGAACAAGAATAGACCTTGGACACAGGTAAGTAACTATGTTAGCCAATAAACTGAAAGAGGAAGGGGAAAAAAACACTTTAAGCAGCTGCAACGACACTACCATTGAGGCGTGACGCTTCAGCGAGGACCAGAAGACCAAGGAGGACTTCTAAAGGTCCAGGAGCTCATGAGGAGAGTGGCTGCAGCTGCAGGTAATTGAAGCTCAGACCCAATCAGGAAAAAGAGGGAAAAACACCAACTGCCACAAATTTGAATTTCTGTATTTTAAGATAAAAATCAAATAGCCACTTCTTTCTTGTTTTTTAATACCCATTTCTAAAAGGAAAATCCAATGACCAAATGATACACCAAAATTAAACATGTTTTTAAAATGTTGCTCATCCATTTTTGACACTGAGACTGAGAAACGCTTTGTATTTTAATTTTAATTCCTGTATTTTAAAGCAAAAATCAAATAGCCACTGGTTTCTTGTTTTGTAATACCCATTTCTAAAAAGGAAAATCCAATGACCAAAAAATACACTGACCATCCTCCTTCTTCTGTATTGCTGCATTAATTCCCTAAAGTAAAAACATCACATGCCTATTTGGTCAAACAAATAGGGCAGCATAGTTTTATAAGACCAAACATTACTGTAAGAGGAGTCATGTGTTTGACAAGCTCATACTGTATTTGAGTAAAAAGGTCACAACGAAAAGAAAAAAAGACATTAAAAGGGATCCCTGATTAGTTGTAACATTAGACTTTATATGATAAACATAAATTTTAACTGTAAAATAAAGACTGTAAAAATACTGTAGGATGTTTAGTTT
>NW_013952578.1:1057097-1064132 GCF_001266775.1 Austrofundulus limnaeus | reverse complement strand
GCCTACAGTATTTTTACAGTCTTTATTTTACAGTTAAAATATATGTTTGTCAAATAAAGTTTAATGTTACAACTAATCGTGGATCCCTTTGAAATAACCAGTTCTCCAGACACTACTAAATCATTGCATATCAGTATTTTAAAGTAAATTATTGTTTATTTTTCCTATTTATTTCACACATAAATGAAAAACTAAAGAAACAGGAAAGAATCAGTATTATTTTATCTAAGATAGTTATGAAGTGATCAAGTTCATGCCCTAACAGAGAGAAGTTTTTGTCATACACAGAACATTGAATGTTTTAAGCAGCCATTAAACAGTGTATTACTGTTTATACAGACGATTCACGGAAATTCATTTGTTTTTAATTAGCTGCGTATCACATTTGCCATCATGTCCTAACTGACCTTGGACTGAGTTTTTCCTGTTGCATGTGAGCCAAAATAGCCCAAACCTAATTCATCCATGAGCTCCTTTTCACTACCGTGTTATCTTTAGTCAGGCGATAATGAGGGGCCCGAGCTCGTGATTCACTATTTCCTAAGTCAGACGGACTCTAACAAAAACACAGCAACCTCGGCTTGTCCAAAGGCTGTGTCCATAATGACAGACACCATGCGTCTCTGACAGAAGATGTCAGGCAGTCACTCAGTCTTCAAAGTTTTACATTTAGCTAATGTGAATCCCGAGCGAGCCATTAGGGAAAACACTGGATGCAACACAAACCGCTAACTTCAACATCAGCTACCAAAAGCAGCGGCGACGTTTCTTCTGACTGCAAGGCGACGAGCGTGCCGCACTTTGCAAGATGAGGTGGTCGTGCAGCAACGGCAGGCTGTGACACTGACAGACAGGGTGTCACTTTTACATGTTTGCATAGCCATGTCCTGGCAATGGCAACACAAATACACACGGCTTCAAATAACACTGCAAAGTCTCCCCCAGGGGGGGGTCATGTGATTAGGTTTTCATTCTCTGTGATTGGACAACAGCTGCAATGAGGGAAAGGGGGCACGAGGGTCTTAGAGTGCCAGGAGAAACACACACAAGCATGCAGACATATTTACACACTCACACACACAAACACACACTAAGCTAATCCACATGAAGTAAATAGAGCCCGACTGCAAATGCTCTGGGCATGTCTCAGTTTCTCCAGTGGGTTTTAATCACTGCTCTCATGAGAGGAGATCCTTTGAGACTCAGCTCAGCTGTAGAGGAACACCGTAGAGCAGCCAAATTAGTTTAATTTATTGAAGAGACTCCAAACTCAAATAGCTAAACCATATAGGAGTTTAGTTTTGGTTCATTTATTTGTCCTAAAGCAAAGTACCAACGTAGCCTAGCGTGAATGCTTAATTATGACTTTTTTTGCAGAAAAAGAAATAAAAGATGCACAAAGTTTTTGCAATATGTTGTAAAATAGCCAAAACAAAAGCTGATAATATTATTAAAGTAGATTAAAAAAAGAAGCCGAAAAAGCTGAATCTAGCATAAAAATGCAGAACGAGCATGTTTGCTGAATTAATCAGTAAGTACAGTAGCTGGAATAATCACAAAAATGTGAATTTAAATTGCAGAAAAAAAGATGGAAGAAGCTGATAGAAGCATAAAAATTTGAATTAGCAGAATAAAAAAATAAAAGGCAGCTGAAAAAACAGAAAAAAGTTCAAATTAAACAAAAAAAAAATGAAGGAAGCCAAAATTATCTTAAAGAATTACAAAAAAAAAAAGGACAAAACCCAAACAAAAGTGCAGGAAAAGTTTAACTATTTTGAAGGATTTAAGCTCCATTCATTTTCAATAAGAACAAAAATAGCAGAAAAAGCTAAATATCTCAAAACTTTTAGATTGCTAAAATGCCAAAAGCCATATCTGGAATGTCCCAGAGGAGCTCAAAGTTTTGAGATATGAATTTCTGAACTAGTACAAAAATTGCAAAACGTGATGGGTGCTGTAAAACCTATGAAGACAAAAGCTCAATATAGTGGAGTGTGAAAGTTTGGCCAGTCTTGTTAATTTTCCTGATTTGTCTTTATAAATCATTAATTGTAACATCAGTAAAATATAGGGGACAAACACAGTGATATTTGAGAAGTGAAGGTTAGGGGTTAACCCCAACCAACACTAAGACCTCCGCCAATCATGGGTAGGGTCAACTCCGCGCACATCAAGACCTCTGCCAATCATGGGTAGGGTCAACTACGCCCACACTAAGACCTCCGCCAATCATGGGTAGGGTCAACTACACCCACACTAAAACCTCCACCAATCACAATTAGGGTCAAATATGCCCACATCAAGACCTCTGCCAATCACGGGTAGGGCCAACTCCGCCCACATCAAGACCTCCGCCAATCACGATTAGGGTCAAATATGCACACATCAAGACCTCTGCCAATCACGGGTAGGGCCAACTCCGCCCACATCAAGACCTCCGCCAATCACAGGTAGGGTCAATATGCCCACACTATGACCTCCACCAATAACGATTAGGGTCAAATACGCCCACACTATGACCTCCACCAATCACGATTACGGTCAAATATGCCCACATCAAAACCTTCACCAATCACAGGTAGGGTCATCTACACTCCACATCAAGACCTCTGCCAATCACAGGTAGGGTCAACTCCGCCCACATCAAGACCTCCGCCAATCACGATTAGGGTCAAATACACCCAAACTAAGACCTCCACCAATCACGATTAGGGTCAAATATGCCCACATCAAGACCTCTGCCAATCATGGGTAGGATCAACTCCGCCCACATCAAGACCTCTGCCAATCACAGGTAGGGTTAACTCCACCCTCATCAAGACCTCTGCCAATCACAGGTAGGGTCAACTCCACCCTCAAGACAACATGTTCTGCACCAGACCCCTACTTGGTCTCAATGGACACTGCAGCATAAACTTGTCTATCTAACGGAATATTAATCATCAGTTCTTATCAGAGACTTTTCTTGCCCTATATAGGGACAGTGAGGGCGACGAATTGGGGTCCCTATGAATCTAAGGGTGGGACATTTCACACCCGTCCCTAGTGCCATCTGTGTCCACTGGTTAAAGTAACTTGGGTAAGTTTATTCACCACATTTTAAATGTGTCTGCCCATTCTCGTTGTGGTGCTGGTCTTGTTCAGTCCTTCACTGTGTTTGGGTGTTTGGCATTAATTAAACCCATGGATGGTTAAGCCATCCTTTGGGCAGAAACAGCAGCTGACACTGAGCCTTCATGTATTCAGATTGAGTTTTTTGGGGGGAAGGGTGGGATGCACAGCGGCAAAGAGAGCAAAAAACAAAAAAGGAAAAGAGAGAAGAACATGTTTGCCTTGTCTGTCTACTAGTTTTCATCAATTCAACCAGCCTCATAATCTTCACACAGCATGAGCACACACACACATCCGTGCACGGAAGGTCTCTCTCTCACACACACACACACTTGCTCACACATGCTGGTGAATGGTGTTGAGAGACAAGTGGACAAGCAGAGTATTCTTCCTTCTATTCAGAGCAGCCCGTTAGAGACCGGTTGTTGCCCACAGCAACAACACTTTGCTGCGGATACGTACTGAATGTAAACATTCTCGGTCCCTCGCTATCTCATTGGTCAAGAACAAAACCTGATTATCGAAGTGACGGAGAGAGACAGATGGAGAAAGAGAGCCGGGTGTTGTAACAAAGTTTTCCGCTGCTCCCTCTGAGAGTTTTCTCGCTCAAAGACTCAATCGAACATCAGTTGTTTGTTTGGCTAGCCACTGAGGCGCCTCACAAAATAAACTGGCCTCGCACCACCACTCTGACACAAACTAGCTATTTCATGATGAACACACAAAGTGAGAATGACAGAGGGGGCACAGGCTCTTGACAGAACTGTTAAACCATCAAAATAGTGACAGCCATTAAAGCCACTTTGGTTTGGGGGGGTAACAGATCAGATGTTAAAAGTGTTTAACGGCTATGAGTCATAAAAAAAGGTGCTCGTTTCCTGTAAACCCACCACCACCACCCCACCTTGGAAGGCCTTGGTGTGACCGGCAATCAGGTACTTGAGCTCAAAGCTGTAGGAGCGCATCTTCTGCTGGGTCTCGCTGCGAACAGCTGACATGTAGCTGTCCTCCATCTTACTTGTGCAGCAGCTGGGACCAGAGTGGACACACACTTGAAGAGGCTCATCTAAAAGACAAGGAATAAATAAATAAAAACATTTTAAGCTATCTAAGAAAATAAAAACAGGAAACTTGTGCAATTGCCCGCAGTGACATTTATGCAGTAAGTTTTAAGGCTGGTTTATAAGTTGAGTAACTTCTGTCTGTTATCCACAGTGACATCCCACCCCCAGTCGTGGGCATTGCTCCCAGTTGGAACTTTGTCTTGCGGACCATGCGGCTGTGGAGCAGTACTTCTTTTTTGCAAGTTATTTTGTTGGACATTATACGTTCCCAGAATCTGGTATGATCCTATTGACCACGTGAACGTGCAACCAATGTTTACTGAGGTCTGAGGTCTTTTGGAATGTTCCTGAAGACCTTTTTTGACTCTGTGGTGGCATCAGCCATCTTCTATGGGGTGGTAAGTTGGAGCAGCAGTCTATCTGCTGCTGAGAGGGAGAGGCTAGATAAGCTCATCATGAAGGCCAGCTCTTTGCTGGGATGCCCCCTCGACCCAGTGCAGGTGGTGGGAGACAGAAGAACTCTGACTAAAATAACATAACTGATGAACAACGTCTCCCATCCCATACATGAAGCAGTGGCTGAACTGGAGAGCTCCTTCAGTGACAGACTGCTGCATCCGAGGTGCACAAAGGAGCGTTATCGCAGATCCTTCCTCCCAGCAGCTGTCAGACACTATAACCAGCACCACACCCAAAAATCACAATGTTTACAAAAACCACATTAAGTGTTTACATACCTGCTGCTGCCCGCACAATCATTTGTACTGCTATTATTCATTTATATTACTAATCTGAGCAGTTATTTGCTCTGTTATCACCCATTTTAACCATTAAAGGGGTCCAAGATTAGTTGTAACATTAGACTTTATTTAAACTTTTTTATTTCTATTTCTATTTTAAACTAAAAGTTTAAAAATATATTACACAGACGGGGCCATTTTATTTACACGCAAAGCATTCTGGGTAAATGATGACGTGGATAGGTTAGCGGTGCGAGGCTGCTAGCGAGCTATATCCACCCTGAAGGTTAATCTTGGACAATATCTGATGATCGACTCTTTTAAATGAAACCAGAGAGCGTTGACAGAGAGGAGAAGATAGAAACGACTCAGCCTGTAACTGAAAATATGGATGGAGGACAACAGAGCTGCTTCATGGAAGAAGAAACTCAGCTTAGCCTGTTAGCTTTAGCGTTAGCCCCGACGCTTTCATCATTTGTATGTATTAGTTCAGCGCTACACATTCTCCTCTCATCACTGAGGTCCTCCATCCACATGACAGAGAGGGGAACGCAAAAATGACTCAGCCTGCAACTGAAAATATGGATGGAGGACCTCAGTTTAGCTCATTTGTCGCGCTAGCGCTGAGCTAATACATAAGACAATATAGTGGTGGTGCTAGTGCGAAGGCTAACAGGCTAAGCTGAGGTTCTTCTTCCATGAAGCAGCTCTGTTGTCCTCCATCTATATTTTCAGTTCCAGGCTGTCATTTCTACCTTCTCCTCTCTGTCAACGCTCTCTGGTTTCATTTTAAAGAGTCGATCATCAGATATTGTACAAGATTAACCTTCAGGGTGGATATAGCTCGCTCACACCGAGGACCTACCCGCGTCATCATTTACCCAGAATGCTTTGCGTGTAAATAAAATGGCTCCGTCTGTGTTAAAATATACTTTTAAAAATTATAAAAACTAAACAGCCTACAGTATTTTACAGTCTTTATTTTACAGTTAAAATAAATGTTTATCAAATAAAGTCTAATGTTACAACTAATCAGGGATCCCTTTAAAATAATTCTGCTGATTTGCACCTCTGTGTCTCTTGTGTGCACTGTGATACTTTACAGTTAATAGTCTATTACGATTGTTTTGCACTGAAAATAGGCAAATTCTAAGTCAAATTCTGAGAGGTAACTACAGCCTCTAAAACAATCCTTGTCTTTTTTGTTCTTGCACAGTCCTTTATATTATATTTTTACTGTTAGTATCCTTGCTAGTTAGTGGTAATATTGTTTCTTGTGCATTGTCTATAGTTTGTAAACTAGTGTGTGAACCTCAGTACTGATGCTGCTGTGACACCTGAATTTCCCCTTGGTGGGACAATAAAGACTATTTCTATTCTATTCTATTCTATTCTATTCTATTCTATTCTATTCTATTCTATTCTATTCTATTCTATTCTACTCAACGACAAACTCCACTATCCTGCTATCAGTTTTTTTGAATGTTTAGCTATAGACTGTGCTGCACTGTGAGTGCTGTGTGAAGGCAGAGGGAGAGATTATGACAGTTTATCCCCCCTGCAGCGTCTTCAGCCGTCTATATTCTGACAGAAAAAGACGTCTGAAATGACGCGCCTATCCACTGTCTCAAGTTGTACTGAAGTATAAATCAAGCTTAACTTCCAACATTCACTGCACCATTGGTAAAACATGCTGCAATTGAGTTATTTTTTATGTATTTTTTAAACATCTAATTATAAGGAATAAAGAATCTTTATTGTTATTATGCGTTAGAACAACAAAATTTCTGTTTGGTGTTCTTGGCTCAGTATTTACAAAAGGTCTGTACAGTCTAAAACAAAAGAACTATAAAGTTTGCCTGAGGAAATACTTTAGATAATGTACAAAGCTTTGACACATAATATCAGCAGCTGTGTGCAACAGGGCTGCAACGATTAATCGATTAATCGACGACTAATCAATTATTAAGATAATCGATGACTAGTCTAATAACCGATTAATCGTTTTCTTTTTTTGTTGTTCTTTGCTTTGTTTTTCTCTCCAAACTGCTTTGACGCCTTCCACTGCCACATCTGCCTTTCTGTCCTTGACACACATGCACAGTAGTGGTAACTGGGGT
>NW_013952578.1:1053846-1056987 GCF_001266775.1 Austrofundulus limnaeus | reverse complement strand
CATCAATTATTTTTAGTTAGCATATAGCTAAAATCTAACCATGGTTATATAATAGCAGCTGCATTCTGGCACAATAAGCTGTATGTTTTATATTCAATTAACGTATGATCTGATTAGTCGACTAATCGAAAAAATAATCGGTGATTAATCGATTATAAAAATAATCGTTTGTGGCAGCCCTAGTGTGCAATAATGTAAGCCATTCAGCAGCATTTAAATTAGGGCTGCCACGATTAATCGATTAATCAACGACTAATTTAATAATCGATTAATCGTTTTCTTTTTTTTTTTGTTCTTTACTTTGTTTTTCTCTCCAAACTGTTTTGACACCTTCCACTGCCACATCTGCCTTTCTGTCCTTGACACACATGCGCAGTAGACAGACAGGCTCTGGTATCATGGCTACCCAGCAACGGAGCTCAAAAGTGTGGGATCATTTTAAGAAAATGAAACAGAAACCTGTTCAGTGCAATATCTGTAAGGCAGAACTTGCCTTCCACGGCAGTTATTTTTAGTTAGCATATAGCTAAAATCTAACCATGGTTATATAATAGCAGCTACATTCTGACGTGATAAGCTGTATGTTTTATATTCAATTGATGTATGATCCGATTAGTCGACTAATCGAATAAATAATCGGTGATTAATCGATTATAAAAATAATCGTTTGTGGCAGCCCTAATTTAAATCTAACATATTTCCATATTATAAAGACTTCTTATTGAAAAGTCAAGGGATTCAGACATTTCAAAGCCTGCACGCCCTCTCAAAACTCTCCGTCCAGCCAGCCTTTTGGGCGTCAACAGGATGACCCGTACAGAAATACGAGCGCTTGTGAGTAAAAGCGTGAGCGCACACGGGCGGCCTGACTTTGTCGAAGCTGTCCAACAGCTGACTGGGATCAAACAGCAAACCTGTCAAACTTCAGGCCGTTCACGTTATTCGTCACTGACAACAGATGACGTTACTGGGACGGTTACTGTTTATGAACAACGCTGGACAAGATGGTTTAAAAATTTGTGTTGCAAACTTCTCTTTGCAGATGTTTTAACATCCTGTTAAGAGTTTTATATGTTTAAATAGCAAATAAACAAATCGTGCAAGAAAAGGGTGTTTCTCTGTCGTTTTTCAGCCCAATACTGACACATCCTTGGATAAAGAATGCTGTATTTTAAGGAGTGGTTGAAATAAGTGCTGCTTCTTCAATGTGCAAAATAAGCTTTTAAAGATGTGCCTGCTTTTGGAGCACCGATTAAGCCTTAATTTAAAACTAAAAAAAAGAGCTAAGATGCTAGCTGCTGTCTCAAAAGTAAACGGTTTCTGCTGCTGAGCCAGAAAACTTCAAAGTAAAGCTCATCCTCTGGCTTTTAAATGAAACAGTTTCACTTTCAGATTAATGACAGCAGCTTTAAGCTTCAATTTTTAGTTTTACACAATGTCTAACAAAATTTAAAAAGTGAGCGATTGACTTGTTTTAAAAGGTTTTTCAAAAAAAAAATGTTTCTCTCATTTTACGTCAGTAAATCTCTTCCAGAAACAGGTAAAAGAGTACACTACAGTGGTCTTTGTTTTCAACTGTAAGCAACGACAAACATGTGACAGTAAAACTATTACAATGTCTAGTTTGCTCACAGTCACAACATTACTGTTTTTAATGACGTCAAAATAAAACAGAACTATTTTTTCAAAATCTTGTGAATTTTCACGCATACAGAAATTAAACAAATAAAGTTCATTTAAATAAAAAATAAAAATAAAATTAGACTTACAAGAATATTTCCTCACTCAACCAGAAATACGCACATTTTCAACATTTTCTCTGTAACTAATTTAAATAAAAACATCTCTGCCCAGATGTCAGATCAATCCTCTCCTCGTATTTACTCAAACAAAGAATTTAGACTTAATTTTTTTATTTCTTTACAACAAAAAAATAACTATTTACATATACTGAAACTTAAAAAATTCACCTTCATTTAAAAAAGAAAACATAAAGAAACTGTTTTGTGACAGATTCAAAAGCTGCTCCAGGATTTATTGGAGGAGAAATAATTAGTTTTTATGGTCTTAAAGTTTTTTTTTAACCCTTAGCTTTGTTTTTGATTCAGCTCAAACTTTTTTTAAGGTTTAAACAAACATGTTTTATCTAATATGATTAGCATGTAATCAAGGTCAGTTTATGTAGTGACCATGATGTTTTAGCTGACGCACATACTATAAAAGTTGATATTTGACAAGTTTATACTTAAGTTTTATAGTTTAAGACTTTAAGGTGTGCTGTTGTTTTCCACAGTGGTTTTGAAATCTCCGTTTTCTTAAACGTTGCGTATGAATGCACACTGACAATATGAAAAACTAAATTTTATTGCCTCACAAAATGTCCCATTCTTCCAGTCACTGACTGTATTTTATATCAAACTGAGTCTTTGACAGCTGTACGTGAAGCATCAAGTCAAATTTATAATTGTCATTTGATCCAAATAACACTGTAAAAGTATAACTTTCATAATAAAGTATTAATAGTATGAAAACTTTAATTAATATCCTGCAAACTGTCCCCGGGCCTGCAGTTGCCACATCCGATTCTTGGCATTCAGATGCAAATTGTGACTAATGTATATTCTTTAATCATATTAAATTGTTTTGATTTTTTAACCGACAGATGTAAGTTTATTGTATAAAATTTTGGTTTGTCTAATCCAGACCATATCTGAGCAACAGAGTCTAAATTTGTTGCAAATATCCTCGGTGTCTTCAAGCAACCTGATGCCTTTAAGGTGGTGGAAAAGTTCTGAGTCGCTCCTATTTTTAATTTATATTTCAATACAAGTTGAGTACAGCAATTTATTAATTTCGTGCATTTACAATGTGGAAAACAGCCCCTTTATGTAGGTTTATTTGTGTATTTTATTTTGTAAAAAAGTAAAATAAAAGTCCATTAAAATAAAATCAAGACTTTCAAAATAATAATCCAACACACTCTGCTTGTTTTTAATGACATAATTCAGAATAACTGACCTGCATAGGTGTAATTAGGGGGGTTATGACCCCCACAATAATTTGATCCAGTCAATATAACCCTCACCCTCCCCAATAAAATGACATCATTTGCTCAAACACAATAGAAATTAACTGGTGAAG
>NW_013952578.1:1051864-1053836 GCF_001266775.1 Austrofundulus limnaeus | reverse complement strand
AAGTAGACAGATGCAACTCTCTTGTTGTCTTTAGGTAACTTTGACTTGATTTAAAAATGTACAATGTCATGTTTTCGAGCATAACCCCCCCACAATGGTAGACTTAAAGTGACGCCCTCGCTGACCTGTTCCCGGTCTGTCCGGCACCAGCTCCGCGGGGCCGATCTGGCGCATCATGTAAGCCGTCTTCACCTCATGACAGCTGTCTGCGCCGGCGGACCTGCAGCCAGCCTCCGGCAGGAAGAGCGAGCACAGGGCGGTTAGCCACAGCAGGCGCGCGTTTGGTGAGGCTGCGCGGAGCATCGCAACATTTCAGTCGGACGAAGGAGAGTCGGGAGGGTTCGGAGGAATTCCCAGAGGTCCCAACCGAGCAGTGAGTCCTCTGCGGTGAGGTGTCCGCCAGGGTCTGCGCTCTCCTCCTCCTCCTCCTCCTCCTCCCATTTACTTCCACGCTGCCTAATTAACATGTGAACTGCTTCGAAAAGTAGTTTTAATCGAGAAGACCTTATTTAAACAAAGCTGGGCAGTGAGCGGATGCCTGAGGAAAGAAGGTGATTATTTTACACTACTTTACAAAAACATCCCATTTCACTAATTTATCCTCTGAGCTCAAACACTGAAGCGCAGTCTAAGGAAGTGAAGCACGGTTGACACCTGCTGGAAGTAGTAAGATTTTACATTTTGTAAAAAAAAATGTTTTTGTTTTAACTATGCTACTTTTTCTATATCTTTTACCGTCTGAGGATACTTTCAGAAGAACTGCTGCTGTTTTTAACGATTTTTGACCGAGGTAAATTCACAAACAGCTACTTCCGGGTTGTTTTATTTTATTTTATTTGAGAAATTACAACTTTTTAGCTGCTAAGGCTGGTTTACACAAGCGAAAACTATGATTTTTCGTTTTTAAAATGTAAAGCATATTACTTCTGAAGTGTATTGCGACATACTGTGTCTAAGTGGACATGGATTAAAAAAAAAAAAAAAAAAGAAAAGTACGAGCCAGCCAGGAGTCGAACCTAGAATCTTCTGATCCGTAGTCAGACGCGTTATCCATTGCGCCACTGGCCCGGACAAGATCGGGTTTTTCCGTTTTCACCTTCGGAAAATAGACGGAACGATGTGTTTTATTGTGTTTAGAAATGATATTTTATGTGCTGAATAGTTTTATTTTCCTCAACAAGCTTCAATTAAAAAAGGTCGGTTGTAAGGAAGTAGAACATTAGGGTCGCCCCCCTGCTGGGCTCAACCTATAAGTTTAACACTAATCATATAAAGCGTGTCTTACTCATATTCTACGCCTGTTTAATTATAAAAATACTTTAAAATATGTAAAATGTTTAAAATTAGCAGTTCGCGTGCATTAGAGAAAAATAAAACTGAACGCCACGTGCAAGGCTCGAATCACGAGAAATACTCATAAATACGTATTCGGTTAAATAATCTATTGTCATGTATGTCTGCCTTAGTTATGTTTTATTTGTCAAAAATACTAGCTTATGTCTTACCGCCACCATGGGCTGAAAAAAGCAGTAGCCAGGTAATTACCGCACACATAGTCAAATATATTCTACTGTCATTAATAGGTAAATAATATTTAAGTGTTTATATTTAATAAACAAAAATGAAAAACTTGTGCGCCGTGTGAGGCTCGAACTCACGACCTTCAAATCATGAGACTCAATCTAGGAAAATCTTGGTTAAATCCTGGACAGGACATCCAATCAAATCCCTCATTTGTCCAACATATTCGATGCCTCGAGCCAATCAGCGCACTGTATTTCACTGCCGTGTCTTAGAACTGACCAATCACGTTGGGGATTGGGATATCTCATTATTTATCACATCATAACTATTTTAACAATTTATTTTGCCAGTTGTATTAAATACTGACTGAAAAAAAGTGTATTTCTCATACATGAAACATAAAAGAAATTTAATAGGTTGCTGAATGAGGAAAATAGAATAAAATATG
>NW_013952578.1:1046573-1050195 GCF_001266775.1 Austrofundulus limnaeus | reverse complement strand
GTTAGTAATGGTTTTTTTAAATAATGTGTACTTTTATTTAATTTTTTTCGGCTACATTTTTTCACTACAATTTATGTTTATATTTTAATGTATGTTTTTATTGTTTATATTTTGTGTTTGAACGTTGTTGTTCGCTGATAAATGATAATGATGATTTCCTTAATGTTCATAATGCTGCAATAAAAGTGTTGCATGCAGTGCCCCTGTGTAATATGTATTTAGTCTTTCAAGTCGTTTATTACTGTAATTATTAAGTAATTAGACATTTATAATATTTTACCATTGAGAATATTACCCAATATAAAGACTCAAAACATAAAAAAAAATCACAGATAAGAGCTAGCTTTCACGTCTATTTACAAATAATAACTTACATGAGTTATTGAACTCATACCGGAAATGACGTACGAGCGCACCGGTCTTGAGCTCTAGTGAGGTATATTTGAGGTATAATATACCTAATTGTTGAGCTCCAAGTAAACAGGAAATCACCAGAAGTATACCTTCTGTCAAAAATAATAAATAGATACTTAAAGCACATATTTACTAACGTTTCAACAACTACAAGTGACAGTAACTATTAATCACGGAGGGATGAAATCACTGGAAAAATATCCCGTCAGGATGGGGGATCGAACCCGGTCCAGCGAGCTGTGTTCCGAACTGAGACTTTTTATTGGATGTCTTAACCACGATTTAACTGGACGGATGATGGCGCCACTGCCCTGGATGGAGCCACTATATTTAAGTTTCCAGTTGGAAAATAGACGGTATGCCATGTTTTATTGTGTTTAGAGGTGGTATTTTATGTGCTGACTAGTTTTGTTCTCAACAAGCTTGAATTTATAAAGATTAAAGTCGGATGTAAGGAAATATGGCATTAGGTCCGCCCCCTGCTGGGTGTTTTGGGTCATACACATTTTTAATAACCTAAGTTTAACAGTAATCGTGTAAAGTTTGTCTATTAATTTAAAAAAAAAATCATGTTCTACGCCTTTTTAATTATAAAAATACTTTAAAATATGTAAAATATTTAAAATTAGATGTTCGTGTGTATTAGAGGAAAAGAAACTAAGCGCAGGGCTCGAACTCGCTCCGAACTCACTACATTCTTGAGACACGCCCCTCGAGGATACCTCCAGCCAATCAGCTCGCAAAGTATCCAGGTTTGTGCAAAATCAGACCAATGACGGACTCGAACTTGTTCAGAGCAGGCGATCACTTCTCACTTTGCAAAGTAGCTTCCCGAAACCCATGTAAAAATAAACAAATAAATACAAATACTTATTCAGTTAAATAATTAATTGTCATGTATGTCTGCTGTAGTTTACCACCCTCATCGCCACGAGCTAAAAAAAAAAAAAAACAGTAATTGTGCTGGACCACGATGGAAATAAGCTTCATGTGTTATCGCTGCTCCTCCACGTCGAGAGGAGCCAGTTGAGGTGGCTCGGACATCTGGTTAGGAAGCCTCCTGGACGCCTCCCTGGTGAGGTGTTCCGGGCACGTCCCACTGGTAGGAGGCCCAGAGGAAGACCCAGGACACACTGGAGGGACTATGTTTCTCAGCTGGCCTGGGAACACCTTGAGATTCCCCCAGACGAGCTGGACCCAGGTGGCTGAGGAGAGGGGGGTCTCTCTGCTTAGGCTGCTGCCCCCGTGACCCGATTCCGTAAAGCGGCAGAAAACTGACGGACATACAGTCAACTATATTCTACGCTCATTAATAGGTAAATAATATTTAAGTGTTTATATTTAATAACTAAAAATAAAAAAAGCTGTGCCCCGTGTGAGGCTCGAACTCACGACCTTCAGATTATGAGACTGACGCGCTGCCAACTGCGCCAACGAGGCCACGCTACGTTGAATTAAAGGCCTCCGAAAAAAATAAATAAAGGGGAGGTCAAACTTGGTCAGTTCTGTGTGATCCTGATTTTTTTATGTTTTAATTTCCACACAGCATTAAAAACCTTACCCCATGCCACATAACATGTAGTTCTTTTCCCACATATAATTTGTGGGGGTTTTTTTAGTCTTATTTATTTTATTTTTTACAAATGTCCTTGCTGCGGCCCCTTTAAGAGCAATCTCCCGCGTTCTAACAGAAGCGGAAATAGAATACCCTTTTTTCCTGTATTTAAGCGCGCCAACAAAGACGCTTTTAAGGAGTCGGTTGGTTTTGTCGTTTGGAGCAGAGTCGGCTTTTAGTTTTGGGTTATCTCGCTGTCCTTCGATTAAAAATGCCCGAAGAAGCGTCCACCGCGCCTGGCTCTGGGAGGTAAGACCGTTTGTTATTGTTCACTAGTCAGACAGTCAGTGTGGACTGGAGCGGATAAACAGATTTTAGCTTAATGGGCACAATGTCAACACTTAATGAATTACAACAGCTAATACATAATGCAATACGTTTTGGCATGAGCGTAGATATAAGCTGACCGGATGGTTGACGGTAGTTGAATGCTAATGCTATCGCTCACTATCAACTCCTCGCTGCAGAGCTAGCAGGCTAACCAGGAATGCTAACAACAACAAGGCGTAGCCATCGGCTTCGGCCACATTAACCCTAAAAGTAAAAGTTTTTTTTGTTTTGGCTACTTCAGAATAAACTGTTCCACTGTGTTGGTTTTCACTCTTGCAGTGAGGAAAAGCCATGCTCGTCAACAGCTGTAGCAAAAAGGTGAGTCCATTCATTTTATTGGTTTGAAGCGTGTTTTTCCCTCTTCTACTGATCAGTTTATAGCTGTGTGAATGTTGTCTCTGTGCAGCTCAGGTGATGTGATGGAGGAGGCGAAGAAACTGATGGGCACAGGGAAAAGGCATCTGGTGATGGGGGATGTTGTTTCTGCTGTCAGTGTTTTCCAGGATGCCTGCAGCATGCTGTGAGTCCAAAAAAAAAAAAAAAACAACAACAACTTAAAAAGAGTAATTTAAAGTGCCTGCTAAGATGTTTTTGTATTCAGGATTTTTCAAAACTGCACACGAGAGCCTGAAAGTGAATTTTCCACTGTTGTGTTGCTTGTAGGACTTTTATAATTTATTTGAGACGTAATAAATTTACACATTTTTGTGTTTTGAAGATGTAATGTTCACTATAACTGTTTTAACGTCGTGCAGGGCGGAACAGTTCGGGGACACTGCAGATGAGTGTGGTGAGGCCTTTTTCCTGTGTGGGAAGTCCCTGCTGGAGCTTGCAAGGTTAGAGCGGTGGTCCTCAAATGTTTTGGGTTTGGGGACCCCTTAAAATGGCAAAAACAATTCCAGGGACCCCCGTCATAAACTCCATGCTGTTTTTAAAAGATAATTTATTGTCGTTCCAACCCCTAAATGCTATGGGAATATATATTTTTATTTAGTTTATTATGCTTATTTTATTATTTCATTGTTCTTCATGCATTTTTTAAAAAATAAAAAACATATTAACAGTTTAGTGAATTTTTTTTGAGGACCCCTAAGATACCTCTAATGGACCCCTGGGGTTCCTGGGACCCCAGTTTGAGAACCTCTGGGTTAGAGAGCTTTTTTTTTTTTTTGACAATAACTCGGATGTCTATCAACCTGTGCTACTCCATACACGTTGAATGATCTTATCAACCTACTTATCAATTAATGATTAATACTAATG
>NW_013952578.1:1043114-1045266 GCF_001266775.1 Austrofundulus limnaeus | reverse complement strand
GCACCGAGGACCTAGTTGATGTCGTCATTTACCCAGAATGTTATGCGTGTAAATAAAGTGGCTCCGTCCGTGTTAAAATAAATTTAAAAAATTTACAAAACCGACCAGCCTACAGTATTTTTACAGTCTTTATTTTACAGTTAAAATAAATGTTTATCAAATAAAGTTTAATGTTACAACGAATCGTGGATCCTTTTAACTAAAAGAACTAAGAGTAATTAAAGTAGAAAACCGGGAGTTTGGGCTTAAGAGATAAATAAACCAATTGGTGGGCCGAACTTTGGTCACTCCTGTTGAATAGCCCTGATCTTAGTGGTTATAAGGCAATCGAATGGAACAGTTTTTAGTCTAAACCAGTATTCAACAATTAATTGTAAGTTGTCTGCATCCCTGTTTGGGATACTTTACACTAAATGCATTGATTGAATTGTTGATCTTTGACAAATGGTGAAAATAGAGTTAATCCTCTGTAACATCAGTAAATAAAATTTTCCTTTTAACAATAAGAGTTCTTATAAAATCTCAGTGTGCAGTAAAGACGACGTGTTTCCTTTTTTAATCTGTTTTTGCTGTTTGTAGGATGGAGAATAGTGTCCTTGGTAATGCTCTCGAGGGAGTCCCAGAAGAGTCTGAGGAAGAGGAGCAGCCCAAAAGCACGAATATAGAGAGTGCCGACAATCTTGATGGTTGGTATATTAAATTAATTTCAGCTTTCTTTGTGGTTGTTAAATCTAAAACGAATCACTGGATTTTTCAGCAAAGCTTATTGAACCCCCCTACCTAAAATACAGTGGTATATTTTCTAAAAAACGGTGTCCTATTTAACTGACCTGTTTGTATTTATGTTAACTCCATACTGAGTAATCCATGTGGCGCTCTGGTGCAGAGGAAACTAGAGAAGAGCTACGAAAGCAGGTCTATGATGCAATGGCAGAAGAGGAGAAAGCCGAGGTAAAGCTCAAGTCTAAAGACGTGACGGGCGACACCGCGGTGGAAAATGAAAACGTCGAGGTGACGGCGCCGGTCAAACGTTGCGCGAGCGGAGCAGAAAAAGCTTCGAGCTCTGCTTTAGATGTGGAGCAGAAGAGTTCAGTCCTGGAGGAGGAGGAGCCAGAGCCTCGATCTGACGGTGCAGAAGAGTTCACGGTGACGGAGGATCCCGCTCCTCCGTCTGAAGGAAAAACTGGGACCGAAGATGAGACTGAGCCAGAAAACCAAAACGCTGAAGAGGCAGAGGAGGGTGATGATGAAGATTCCAAACCAGAAACTGAAGAGGACCAATCAGAGGGTAGAAATGATCAAACGGAGCACTGGTGTTGATGGGATGAAAAAAAGGGTTTTATGCATGAAACACATGGAGACACAGAAATGTAAAGTGCACTAATGGGATTATTTGCCTTTTATTATTATTATTATTATTATTATTAAACTTGTTTGTTTACAGTAACTTTTTTTTTGGTTCAAGATGACGATGATGATGAAGATGACGATGAGGAAGAAGGAGAAAAAAAATCACAAGATAATGTAAGTTTCATTAATAAAATCAGTTTCGATTATGTCTTCAATTTATGTAAAAAACAACTCTCTTTCAGGAAGAGGATGATGTTGGGAATCTGCAGTTGGCCTGGGAGATGCTGGAGGTCGCCAAAGTCATCTTTAAAAGGTACAGGAGGTCATTTGATGTCTCCGATTATGTCCCGATCAAATCTTTAAACTTTTGTATCTTCATACTTGTATTTTTTTTTTCTTTCTGTCTGCAGAACGGAAAGCAAAGAGGAACAGTTGATGGCAGCTCAAGCTTATCTGAAGCTTGGAGAAGTCAGTGCTGAGTCAGGTAGGATGCAGAACGTTGAGATTCGGCAGCAGATTTTAAGGCTGCATGATGTTGATGTGGGGGGGTAGATGTCTAGATAGCAAGGAGGTTATTATGTGACCCATCGCATCGAAAAGAGGATTAAGTCCAAAAGTGGGATGTGGAGAAACAGGCACATATAGGGTTTTGATTTAAACGTGCAATAATTGCATTTTGTCAAAATATAATGAATAAATGCCTTTATCAATGTTAGGGCTGCCACGATTAGTTGATTAGTCGAAGACTAATCGATTATTAAAATAATCGATGACTAATTTAATAATCGATTAATCGTTTTCT
>NW_013952578.1:1039230-1043075 GCF_001266775.1 Austrofundulus limnaeus | reverse complement strand
AGAAGAACCCGTCCAGAAGACCTATACAAATTTTTTTTTTTTCTTTTTTCTTTTTGATTTTTTTACCTGGATTACTGAGATGCATCAGGACATTACTTTAAAGTCCAGATGTAACTGGAGCAGCTACCCGGATGGGGAAGCAGCCAGTAGAAGGTGGAGAAGCGTCCCGGGAGCTCAGCTGGTCACTTGTCAAAGGTGTTGCTGAACCCAAAAAAAGAAAAATTAGCCTCAAATATGGTCAGCCATAATTACTAAATGCAATAAATGTAGAGCAGAGGGTGTTTGTTTTTAGCCTGGATTGGTAACTAGCCATCTAGCTGCTAACTAGTTAGACTTGTTGGTACAAATTTTTATAAAGAAAAAATACAATTTCACAAGCAAGAAGTATCCCACAAGTAAAATGCATGAAGCACTCGCCGTCTTCAGATGTGTCCCAGTCTCCAGTTAGCAGCAGACAGAACGCTGTCTGTAGGTCTCCATTTACCCAAACCAGCTCCAGTTTGAGCCACTCCAGCTGTTGTCCTTCACTGCTCTAAGATCCAGTTGTTTTTGTTTTGTTTTTTAGTTTCTACCGACACTCCACATCTTTTGGAAAACCTCCAGTAAATTCTCTCGTTTTCAGCTCGCTCTGAATGCTCATAAATTACATCATCCAGTGTGTTTCAAGTAGCTCCACTGGCCAATCAGTGACTGCTACACGCTTCAGCACCCCACGCCCCAAAGTGTCCCTTGTTATAAACAGGGAAATGTGTTTTTTAATTTAGCTTTACACTTTTAGCCATTTTTACAGACGTCGGACACTTCCTAACAAACTGTTGTCTTATAGGGGACTGCCTCAACTTCATCAGCCTTCCTGTGTGAAAATGGTGGCCCCTCTTCATCATCGTCATCAGCAGCGTTTGCAACAAGCAGCCAGGTAAAAGCACAGATTTAATCCTCCATGTCCAACTAAACACAGAGCCGCTCGAACTGGACCGAACTCGTGTGTTTTCAGATTCCAGTAAAAGCGTGTGACAGCAGCTCRTCTTCCAAAGCCGTGTCCAACATCTCTCATCTCGTGAGGAAAAAGGTAAGACCTGCAATTTGGAAACTGTGTTTGACCCGTTCTTTATAATTGCGTGCGCTTTGTGCTGATTGGTCTATGTGGTTGTAGGAGGTCGTTATGGATTTAGGTGTGTGTTGTGACTTTGTTCTGACTTGTTGTGGCAGAAAGTATGAGGTTGACTTGTGTGTGTGTAATGAAAGGAATGTCCTTCCTGTTCAGTTGCATCCTTTCATTTTAAAATAAAGGTTGTGTATTTCTACGTCTGCGTGCTTTAGTTTCCCCCCTTTTTTTCTTTCTTATGTCCTGGTTTTGTTTTCGGAACAGAGAAAACCAGAAGAGGAGAGCCCAGTAAAGGACACAGAGGCTAAACAACAGAAACAGGAAGCAACAGTTAATGGCAGCGGTGACTCTAGTGCCAGCAGCAAAGAAATCCAGGAGGGCAAATCTCAGGTAGYGAGTGATGGGCTTTGTTTTTTTCCCTGATATTATTCTCAACAGACCCCAACATTAGGCTTTTATTTTTGCTCATTTAGCGTGTCTGGATGGTCAGAGTAGGCTTTTGCTTTTAGAGTCCCATTTATCTGAGGCTGTATACGAGTAGCTTTTTGTAAGAAACCAGTGTTTTTTGTTTTTTTTTCCCCATTGCTGAGTGGGGGAGGACTTTGACATTGTATTGGATGGACCGACGGACAGAGAGCATTTTTAATAGGGATGCACCGATATGAAAATTTCAGCCGATATCGATATCCGATATAATTATTGGTGTTATGGCCGATAACCGATATTTACCAATATTCCACAAACATACAAATTATATTATACATATGCAAAAACACACTTGGGTCTTTTTTGGTACCATTTTGGACCATTTTCCCTCCAAAAACAAATGCAAAGTGGGGAATCCATATCGGACGTTAATATCGGCCCAGTTTTCCTTATCGGACCGATACGATAATGCCATATCATGCATCCCCAGTCCAAATCTAAAGTAATCTTTGGTTCCCAGGTAACTACCCCCAGGCACTTGAGGACTTCCAGGAGTGTCTTGCCCTGCAGCTGAAGCACCTGCCGCCTCACAGCCGTCTGCTGGCTGAGACCCACTACCACGTAGCTACGACCCTTTGCTACATGGATCAGTACAACCAGGCCATCCAGCACTACAACAGCTCCATAAAGGTCATCGAAACCCGTCTGGGTAGGAGGGATTTCTTTCAGAATCTAGTTTGCAACGTTTAATTTCAGGAGCGTTGCTCATAATAACCGGTACTGGACTGGTTTAACCCTCTGGTCCGGCTGTAAGTTTCTAAATCTGCTTTGCCTTTGCGTGCAGCCATGCTGCAGGAGGTCATAGACGCAGCGAAGGACGGCGACGGTGCAGCGGGGGAGAGAACTGAGATGGAAGAGCTGAAGCTGCTTCTGCCTGAAATCAGGGAGAGGGTGGAAGATGCCAAGGAGAGCCAGAGAACATCCAGCGCTGCCTCTCAGGCAATCCAGCAAACACTAGTGAGTGCACAAAATGTGTTTTTTTTTTTTTTTTTTTTTTTTTTTCCCATTGCCAAGTGCGGCTCCACTCGGGTGTAGGTGAATTTTTTTTTTTTTTCCTCTGCGACCTGTGTCCCTGCTCTGTGGGCGGTAACGTCTTTTAACAGTGGGTGGTTTAATTAACACGGAGGCACTGAAGCTGCTGTTTTATCGTTGCTCATTCAGTGCTGACAAAAAAAATCTGATATTTGGTCTGTAAATACTCAAAACCCTGTTACAACAAACCATTTGTGTTTTATAAAAAAAATATTTTGGTGTTTTTCTACATCTACTGTATAAGCAACAGTACAGTATCTGCTAGGGATCAGATACTCGGTATCAGTGGCAGATATGGACACTTTTTGAAAATCGGGTAAAATTGGATTTAGTCATGTGATCGGGCTGATCAGTTTTGGCGACAGTTTTCATCATCATGCTTTACAACTGCTGTTAAGTCAAGACGCGCACGAGTATGCAACCATGTCCACAGTGTGGCAACACTTTTCAAAGGAAAACAATGATGCTGAAACTGCATCTTGCAAAATCTGCAAACTGGATGTTTCTCGTGGTGGGAACAGCAGGGCTCGCTTTAATACTACCAACCTTGTCACTTGGAAAGAAATAAAGACCATAAAGCTATCTGATCGATATCAGAAAGACTAAGCATTAAAAAATCAGATTGTATCGGGAGCCAAAATAATCTGGATTAGAACAGTCCTGGTATCTGTACACCTGTGATTTTTTTTTTTTTTTTTCTTGCGGATTTTACTTGATGAAAAACAAATGGCAATGCAGATAATATCTTTGTTGTTGTATGATGATGATGATGATAATAATATTAAAAATAATGATAAAAATGAACAACTTTTTTTTTATATAGCACCTTCCAACAATGCCTTGTATCGACCATAGTGCATCATAAGGTAAAACAAATTAAAAACGGGTCATAATAAATCAGTAAAAGTTAAAAACAGTTACAATAAAAAGTAAAAAAAAAAAAAAAATCTATATATAATGCTAAGAATTAAACATCAAATGCCTTTTTTTAAATAAGTAGGTTTTAAGTTCAGCTTTGAACAGGACCAGGTCAGAAAGGTACATAGAAGTAGAGCAGATGACTGGCATCAATTAAAAAAAAAAAACACACATACAATCCCTCAAAAATACATTACTTTAAAGTCAAAAAGAAAAAAATTGTATAGGTCTTCTGGACGGGTTCTTCTTTAATGAAACGTTTCGTCTCTCCTCCAAGAGACTTCTTCAGTCTGAGAGTTTCAGG
>NW_013952578.1:1035985-1037509 GCF_001266775.1 Austrofundulus limnaeus | reverse complement strand
CTTATGCTTCTCCATATTTCTTCAGAATACTAGATTTTATCATTCTCTAATATATACAAAGATCTGGCATTTTTAACCTCATCTTCCATGCTGTTCCACAGTCTTATTCCCTGGATTAGTGGATCGCTCCTTCAGGCTCGTACGAAACCAGGGTTTCACAAACATTTCCATTCCCTTAAGATAATAACACTCACTTTTAACAAAATGTACTTGAATGTTGAAAGGTAATGAACCTTTATGAGCTCTACATTAACGGCAAAATATGGTAATCATCCAAATCATAGAATTTTAATAATTTCAATTCTTAAAACAATGTATTCGATGGATGGCTGTAATTATTTTTTACTGATAATTCTTAGAGCTCTTTTCTGTAAAATAAAAATAGGTTTTGTGATAGTTTTGCGAGCTTTACTCCAGACTGAAATGCAGTAAATGAAATGTGGAACAATGTGTAGTTATTTCAGCTGCTTCTGAACTCTTATGGGGGGGAAATAGTCAAATGTTTTCCATCAGGTGTCCTTACTAAAGCAGCCTGGGTTTGAACTTGCATCCTCAGGAACAGAACAGAAACCCGTCTACTTTACCCGTGGACTGAAATGATCCGACCAGGTCCAAGTATCACCATGTGCTGCCCAGTGACACCGCTGGTTTGTTTTGTTGTGCAGCTGATTACGGCAGAAGACATTTGGACCAGAGTCCAGCGATAACAGACTGAACAGGAACGTTAGGAGCAGTTCAGTGTTTTTGGTTGCTGGTTTTAAAGTATGGAAGCCGTTCGTCGGCAAACGTCTCAGAATGCTCAGCGTGACCCAGCTGATGCTGTAAGGACGTGTTTATAAAGATTTATGCAGGGACATCTCACATGAGGAACAAGCTGATTCATTGCTTCAATCAGACTCTTAATGTGCTCCTGTTGTGCACCTGAACCAAAGTGATCCATATTACTGATTTATTAGGAAAGATTATTTTATTTTGTTTTTACAATAGAATTTCGACAGTCTTGTCTTCCAGTAGCTAAATGTTATCAAAATAAGAAATCAACTTTTTTCTTTTTATAGATCTATAAGTATATATATAAGTATATTTCCCCCTAATACTTTTGCTTGAGTTTTTTTCTCTCCTAACAAGCCTCCTGAGCTGAGATGCATTAAATTATAGTTTTATTATCTTAATTTCAAGTGTGAATTCCATTATATTAATGATAAATATACAGTATATCTGACTGTCTGCCGAGGCACGTATGGGGAAAAAAAACATGAAGCATCCCAAGGTAATGTCAACAGAAGGTATGAAGAAATCTGTGTTAAGCTTTTTGTGCCAAAAAAAAAAGGACCAAACAGGTACTGGGGGAGGGAGGAAAAACATCTTAACAGAACAGAAAATGACTGGTAAAAATGAATTTCACTGGTAAGAAAAGTACTTAAGTAAAAAGAATAAAACCTTTTTTTTTATTTAAAGGCACAGTGTGTAGGATTTGTTGTTTTCAGCTTCATCTAGTGGTTGAGTGGTTGAATCATCCTCCCT
>NW_013952578.1:1034622-1035671 GCF_001266775.1 Austrofundulus limnaeus | reverse complement strand
TCGATACAGGGCTTTAGAATATCGATACAGTATCGGGAAATGAAATCGCGATATTTCAGTGTATCGATATTTTCTTACACCCCTAGTTCTTAATTTCACACATTTCAGCCAATTTGCACCGAATTTACTATGGTTGATCCTAATCCACCTCACTACAGGAATACAGTCCAATTTTTTTATTTTTACTTTTTTGTGGGGGGTGGCCTATTTAACAATGACTGTTAGGTGGGCATATGTTGACGATATAGATCAATATTATTTCATTTTGCCACAAATAATTGAATCATGAATCACTTGATCCGATCTGAACCACATTTTATACGCATCATAAACGAGACCTGCTCAACATTTGTGTAGAAGTTTGACAAGATCACTCTAACCCCCCCCATGTGTCTGTTCACCTTTTGAGATGACTTTTTAATAATGACGGCCTGTGATGATCACGACAAAAATGCTAACAGTTGTATTACTGAATGGCGACGGGACATCGKYAATAGTTGGCGTTGAGTTCTGTCTTTTCAGGTTTAGTTTCTGCAAACYATTTCTCTACATCTTTATTGGCGTTTAGTCTGACCCCAGTTCTAGAAAAGATCTTGATGCTTTGTTTTGTGCGATCCTAYGTGTAGCTTTAAAGGTTAGCTTGGTGTAACCTGAGGTGGTAAAATGTTGTTCCTTTAATTTCTCCCCTCAGTTTAGAATAAAGCATTTATTTATTGGAACTGCTGTAACAGTGGTGTCATTGTCTTGAGCTAAATGAATATCTTGCAATAAAGTAAAGTCTGTAAGTTAGAATCTTTAAATCTTTACTCGCTGTTCATTGAATGTCTGACATTAATCTTGTTTTTTTTTCCCCAGCCTGCCTCTCAGTCCTCAACATGACTTCCTGTCCTTCCTGACCTCTGAAACCAGCACAGCATGCCTGTCCAGTCGCTCACAATTGACTTCACCTGTTTCTGTAAATACAAACACGTTTTCACAGATTTCTGTCAAGTTTTGTATACTTGTAGTAAAAACAAAAAAACTAATAAAAAAATTTGCAGATGAGAATT
>NW_013952578.1:1030042-1031695 GCF_001266775.1 Austrofundulus limnaeus | reverse complement strand
ACCCGCGACCATGGAGATATAAACAGCTTTTTATAAGGTAAAAATAATAAAACAAGGTCTTTGTCTGCAGTGATTAGACATGTTTTTTATTATTGTCATTAGTGATTATCTCAATTTCTGCTAAAAGAATTGACAAAATCCTACACACTGTGCCTTAGTACTTTTACACATACTAAGAATTGACGTGTTGAATGTACTTAACTAAGCGGTGTCAACTGGCTCTATTAACCAGAGTTGAGTAAATTAACACTTTTATTTTAAATAAAATGTTAATTTAATTGAATTTATTTTTGTTTGCTTTACAGAGTAGCCTACATAGACATCTCTTTTCACGATGAGCTCTGGTCATGTTTAAAATTTAACACCTTGTTATGCGCTACAAATTTAAAGAGATAAAATTAACATGTTTCTGTTTTATAATACAGTATAACAAAATAAATTAAATGTAATTTAAAAAATACTAAGTCACCAAACTGTCCTTTTCCAGACTACAGGAACTGTAACGGTATCGTTTTATGGCTTCTCATTTATGGTCTTTGTGTTCCAGATGACCTGCCTTTGGTCAGTTTTTTGTTGTCTTTTGTGTGTCCACACCTCCATCTTTGTTACCTCACAGGGTTCGGTGCTGCTTCAACACTTTGTGTTTCCTGAGCAACCTGCTGAAGATCAACAGTCTGCATCTGGTCCTGACAAAAGGCAATCATTTTATTGTAATTATATAAGCTGAGATGCTTAAAATGTTTTTGTTATAACTGAATTCACCATCATTTCTGTTTAAAAAAAAAAAAAATTTTCCCCAACACGTTAGTTTCTATTTCAAGCCATCATGAATGAACGTGTCAGATTGATGTTACGTTGTTGTAAAAGTGAAGTTCTTGGAGCTCTGTGAACTTCGTGTCGAACTTCTCCAGCTCATGTGAACATGGTCCGATGTTTATCTGCTCAATGTTTCTTTAGGAACAGTAGTGGGCAGCACTAATCTACAAATTAGTTCCACTAGCCCTAAATCACTAACTCAAATATTTAGATCCCCTAATTCTAAAGCACTAAAATAACCCAGTCAACCCATGAACGTTCTTCAACTGACAACATGAGTCACATGTTGTCATGTTGTTCTCTTAAGACTTATCACTGACATTACACAGCTGTATTTGGGTTCGAGACACTTGCTGTTTCAGCAACATTTAATTTAAAAACTGTACTTTTGAGGTTAAACAAATGTCCGTAGTCCATTTCAATAAATTACAAGTTAAGAAGGGCACGGACATTTGACTTTTTGTACTGAAAAATATCAAATTGTGGATTTTCTGTATCATTGCAGTTCTATGTAAATACTTAAAAATACAAAAATCTGAATTTACCACTTGTTCTAAAAAATAGCTTTTTAACAATTTTGATTTGAGAGTAAAATATAAAGTTGGACATTTGTCTGAGCTGATTGTGGATTTGCAGATGAGCAATAAGGCTTTTCTTTAGATATGGACAGTATTTTAACAAGTTAAATCCAGTATGTTGACAGTTAAAATGTTGAATTTTGTGAAATGTAGCTTAAATTTTTAGAAAATAGTATAAACTGAATTAGTTTAATTCTTTCATCCGGTCCTGAGGTAACGACAGGGGCGGTTCTAGGGCGGGGGCCACTGGGCCATTGGC
>NW_013952578.1:1027529-1029656 GCF_001266775.1 Austrofundulus limnaeus | reverse complement strand
AAGATTTTAAAACTTGGTTAGGTGGACAGTTTTTGCAGTGCACATAATTCTTCTCCTTTTAAGAAAATCTGAACAATCTTGCAGGAAATTTCTTTCAGTGCTGTGTGTTTGAGAGCATTTTATCGATGTACAGTAAAAAACATGTAAAATTGCTAAGGAAAATTTACTGTTCAAGCTTTTTTCTAATGACATTACATTACAAGTGTTTGAACATGTAACTGGTAAAATGTATACACCTTACCAGAACCAGGGATTTAAATGCGAGGATGCTGAACAAATACTTGGCCCCTCTATGAATATTGTGGCCCCTTACTCAGAAAAATCCTGGATCCGCCACTGGGGGAAGACACGTTCTGAAACGGCCCTTCTTTTTCATAAATCCCTGCATGTTGAGTAACATTTAAAGCTTCTTTCGTAAGACAGGCTGCTGCTGAGAGCTGAAATATTCAACATCTATCTGCACTTCTGACAGCCAAAGAGAAAGAGCAAGTTGAGGACTTGAACTCCTCTCTTCTCTTCTCCCACTTCTCTCTTCTCCATCTCTGCAACGCACACTCCTGACAGTCTGTTGCTTAGCAACTGTACAATAAAGCACCGGGGCTCTGGAGYCAAAGTGAGAGGAGAGGGAAGAGAGTTCACAAGTGCTGCAACGCGTTCCTGCTCGTTCGGTTCTCTCCGCACGACTCCCAGAGCGTCTCTCTCTCTCTCGGGCAACCCATCTGTGGATCCGCGATGACTTGTGACTTCTGGTCCTCCGGACGGACCGACCAATCGGCTTCGGCGGCGATGCGGGCTCCTTCGGTTCCCTAGGCTACCTGTGTGATTGACACCTCCAGCCTCCCTGCGGCGGAGCGCGCGGCGGCGTGTCCCCGATGCTCCCGCTTCCCCCGCGAGAGGCAGTGGAGAAATCCGGGAGAGGAGAGAGAGACGGAGAGCCAGAAGTGGAAAGGCTGATTGTTTCAGGGTCCTTCGCTCGGTTCCTTCTGCTCGCCTTGTTGATGGAGGGATGAAAGCTGGAGCGCAGGAAGGAGAGAGCGGCTGAGAGCGGAGAGGAGGGATTCCCAAAAGAAGAGAAGAGGGGTTTGTTGGTAAGAGGAGCATCACACTTTTACCCCTCTCTCWCTCTCTTGTGTCCTGCCTTTGACTGCCTGTCCTTGTCACTGTGGATAATCCAGCAAACATGGGGTCTTTTCTGTACTTTATGTGTGTATATGTGTGTGTGTGTGTGTGTGTTTTTCTGCATGCTGCGTGCCCACAGAAGAGGTTTGATAAGAACCTACATCACAGATGAAGCCTGAATTCCAGCCTCAGTCATGGTTGTGCTTTAGCTGAGTCAAGAGCTGCTTCTCTTTCCCCTCTATATGAGAATATAGGAGCCAGAGGGATTTAATTGAGCTCCATCAGTCACTGCAGGGATACAGTTACAGCTTAGGCCGGGATTTCTAGGCTTGTCTACTGTATCTGCATAAGAGGAGGAGTATTAATTACATAACACTTCATTTATACCCTTGTGTCAGGGGCTGTGCAGCATCACGCTGTTGCTCAACACAGATGTGAGGGAATGTTGAAAAATCTTTTATTATTGTTATTTTTTTATTATTATTTTTGCTATTTTGGTAACAGCGGCTAAAGATTCACGTTGATCCAAGAGTTTGGAGTGCGTGAGCTGCAAAGATCCCCCGTCTCACCAGGACTTCCTAAACMCTCCATCAGTTAGTTTCGGGTAGGGGGTCGACAGCCGGCCTCTTTACGCCCTCGAGCTTCGTTTTCGCACCGTGGGGACTTGTCTTTCTGCTTGGCTGCTCTCGTGCCAACAGTCATCTTTCTGACCACCTGAGGATACCTCCAAAGCTTTTAGGTTAAGTGTGAGAACTTTGAGCAGCAGGAGGGGATTTTATTTATTTATTTWTTTTTTAAAGTTCTATTTAAAGGAATGTTTGTGACCGTTTTTTTTTTTAAAGGGGACATATCACACAAACTCCACTGTTTTTTAGCTGTTAAATACATTTTTTTGTTGTCTCAGAAAAGTTGAATTTAGTCTCAGTGCTGCGTAGATATCTTTATATTCTGTTTGAGTCACATTTTTCAATCTGTTCACTTTTTTCTCTATTTTCTATGACGTTTTCT
>NW_013952578.1:1022612-1025802 GCF_001266775.1 Austrofundulus limnaeus | reverse complement strand
GTTCTGAAGGCAAAAGGGGGTCCAACCCATTACTAGCGTGGTGTACCTAATAAAGTGGCCGGTGAGTGTATAAACAGTGTTGGTGCTGCACTGCTTCCCCCTCCTGAGACGCCGGATGGTGGACCAGAATCGCCTCGAAGCCGTGCGGAAGTCTTTCTCCATGGCCTCTCCAAACTCCTCCCACGCCCGGGTTTTTGCCTCAGCGACCACCCGAGCCGCATAAATTAGTCATCGATTATTTTAATAATCAATTAGTCGTCGATTAATCGACTAATCGTGGCAGCCCTACTAGTAAGTAAGTAAAAGTCGGTGTGAACGCTTCATAAACATTCACACTATTGAGATCATTTTTTCTTCCGTACGTTTTTCAACACGCAACTTATTCCGCAATTTTTGTGCTGTTTTAACAATTCATAAAACGTTCAGTTCCTTCAGGTCAGTCCGGCAGTGACTTTTGCTATTTCAGCTTAGGGTTGGGCATAATCGTATCGTGTGCAATTGCACACGTCAGAGAAACGTCAGAGAAACATTAATCGATTATTATTTGGCACTTGATTAATGCGATTAATGCCACCAGGCAGACTGACTGGAGAAATCTCCAGTCAGTCTGCTTGATGCTCCTCTCCGCTTCAAATATGACGAATATTAGAAAAAAAAAGTTCTGTAATTTATTTATCTATCAACACAATTTAAAAATTGATGTACAGCCTGAAGTCTGTAATTTTGACACAATTTGGAACAGATTTTTACGAAGAGCAAATCTTTCCCACTAAATTGGTCTTTTGACTAGGACATAAGGGTGTCTAGGGTCTTCAGGGCATTAATAGCCTATATGCCACGGACATCTGGCCCAGCACTTGATGCCACTCCCAGCACTTCCGGTTCACGGTCAACACAGTGTTAGTGAAAGATTTTTTCACCCGACAACGACTCTTAATTATCTCCACAGTACAGAATTAGCATATTACATATATCAACATTAACACAGGAGACATACAGGTCCAACCAAGTGGGAAAAAAAATCACTCCAAAGTGGATTAAAGCCATAAAAACAAAGGAAAGAGTTCGTGTTTATGGTTCCAGAATTTAGCCTTTTTCACTATTCCGTGGCTGCTTGTTCCGTGAAYTTTTCACGTAGAGCTGTGACACTTATACTGTTGGAAAGAGCAGAGTCTGGGCTTTAAATTGATGGGCTACTTGTATGGTTTGGATCGTTTTCACCGATGGTGAACTGAAAACGTAATGATAATCAGGCGGAGGTTCTGCTGCTGTCAGTGCTCGTGGGGAGTGGGGGGCGCTCGTCACTCGGCTTTAGTCTTCGCTGTAATATACACTCTAACAACGTTTTACTTCTGCATAAAACTCATGACAAAGTTGCATAAAAACATTTCATATAAAACAAACGCGCGTGCACACACACACACACACACCTTTTGTACCGGCCGATGTGTTAGCTTCCTGCTAGCTGTCGTGTGAAGGAGGTCTTTCCTCTCCCGGTCTTGGCAGTAAAAGGGGATAAATGTACATTTCCCTTTTGTAACCTCCGTCTTCTCATTTCTGATGCTGGCTCTTGAATATCCTCAAGTTAGAAATGCCGATTACAAACACAAGCGTGAGCGATAAGTTTTCCCTGTAATGCTATGATCCACTGCTGTCACCTCCTCATCTAAAGGAAAAAGGAGAAAAACTAACTACTCAATCGTACCTGCTGCTTAGTGGACACAACGGCACACAACAGAACTCATGTTTTATACCAGTAGATCACAGATGCTTTAATTTTTGTGACTTTTTCATGGACTAGTACTAGCAGCTAATGCTAAAAACATAGGCAGTAAGCAGGGAGTGGAAGGGAGGAGCGTGGCAAGAATTTTACAGGAAATACGTCATTAATGACCGTGGCATATAGGCTATTGTCATATTAATCATTATCAGCTAAATACCACAGTTAATCGTGATTTATTTTTTTGCCGATATTGCCCAACCCTATTTCAGCTATTTATATGTTTTTAGCAATTTCACCTTTCTCAGCCACATTTTTCCGTTGAATATGAAAGGAGCTGTTTAACATCTTCAAAATGTTTATAAGTAAAGCACCTCAAGGCTCCCTCTCGGGCGTCTGTGTGCGGTCCGTGAGCCGCGCGGACTCTGCGCATATTGTTCGCGGACGTTTGAGACTTCAGACTCGATCGTACTGACCGCCTGACAAAGTCGTTAATTTCTCGCAATTTCAGTCATGGTGTCAAGGACGAGGAGGAAGATAGTTTGCATTTTAGCTTTAAAACGACAAAAGAAAGAAACAACTTACCCAGGATCTGAGCTATTTCCTCCCACGGATTTGTTGCTGGCTGAAAGTCTTTAGATTCCTTCAYTGATGCATCGTAAAGTTTTCTAATCTCCTCCATGAGACGCTCTTCAGATTTTGACTCCAAATCATCCAGAAATGACATCGATTCTCAATTTTATCAGCTTGTGTCGCATCCAAAACAGTTCGGCGTGAACTCGCTGGGCAGTGTATTGCGCGACACCGCGGATGTAAAACACTGATCTCTGCACGGACCAGTTCGGCAGATGGCTGCTTCGAGTCTGCGCGGACCTCCACCGAGTGAAGTACGCCCTCGTATGTGGGGGGYCTTTGCACCTTTTGTTAGGATTCTGCTATTTTTAATTTTCTTGTGCTAATTTTAGCTTCTGTTTTGATAATTTTAGCTTTTTCAGCTCTAATTCTGGAGCTGAAATAGTTAGCCAAGTAAGCTAAGTTAGCTTTTTTTTTTAGGCTAAATTCACATTTTGGTGGCTATTTCAGCTACATTTTAGCTGTTTCAYTGCACATTTTGGCTGTTTTAGCAATTTTACAACAAATTATCACTTTTTGTACTTTTATACTTTTTTTCCTACTAAGTTTTGAACCTCTATCTGGGTGCTAATTTCAACTAGTGTCTGCTTTCTTTTAGCTTGTTTTCATGCCAGTTTTAGCTTTTTTTCTATTTCAGCTAATATTCTGCTTCTTTCTACTACTCTTTATTGTGCTTCTTTCAACCTTTCAAATTGAACCGGCATTAACAGTTTTGCTATAAAACCTTTTCAGCTCCATTTCAGAATCTTTCAGCTGAATGTCCTGATGCATCTCAGTAAACCAGGTAAAAAATCAAAAAGAAATAAATTGTATAGGTCCTCTGGACGGGTTCTTCTT
>NW_013952578.1:1019236-1022307 GCF_001266775.1 Austrofundulus limnaeus | reverse complement strand
GGACATTCAGCTGAGCTGTTGGGACTTTCAGCTGAAGTTTTCAGCAATAAACATTCACACATTTTCGCAGGAACTGCAGTTTCTCTACTTTATACAAAGTGCTTCAACAAATGCAAACAACAAATACACAAGGCAGATTCAAATAAAAAAAAAACCTGATTTAAAAAGATATGTTTCTAGCTGGCCTTTAAAAGAGGCCACAGAGTCAGCTGATCTTAAACTCAGAGGAAGACATTTCCAAAGTCTTGGAGCCACAGAACAAAAAAGCTCTGTCTCCTCTAGCCTTTAGTTTCGTACGGGAAACAATCAGCATGTTTTTATCACAGGACCTCAAAGCCCTGATGGGAGTGCAGAAATGTAAAAGTTCAGAGATACAGTGTAGTCGACAGGTCAGAACCAATGACCCGAGAGAACGGACCTCTTCTGGTTCTGGGTCAGACTCTGGCTCCAACATGTAAGGCTGGATGGACAAGTCCTCCCTTTAATACGTAAATAAATTTCTGCACAGCTGTAACCTCTCAATCAAATTAGAATGAACCGCTCTGGTAGCTGGAGCGAGGTGGGGTGTCAAGCACCTGGTTTGGATTTAAAGAGACAGCCCCAAAATGAATTGATCTGAGAGACGCCTCAGAAAAGAGGGGCTTGTGGAGTTACAATAAGGAGGAATTCAGACCAAAGCATTGCAGTTCCACTTTATATAGATCCCAGCTGAAGGATTAATGTGAAAAAGAAGGATTTTAAAAGCACGTGTCTCCTTTTTAAAGGCAAGATTTTGGCTGCAGAAAATGCGTATTTTGGCTCCAGGGGAAGATGAAGGCGGTTGGTTGTGGTAGTAGCTGAGAGTCATTCTCAACACAAGCTTGCAATCACGTTATTTTCAAGGTTTGACTGAAACAGCTTCATTTTTATAATTTTCTTTAACAGAAAATGACTTCAGTTTTAAATTTTGGCACGAAAGATGACATACAATGTGTTTATTTTTTGAAGTAATGCTTATTTAGCATTTAGAAATAAAGTTTTAAAAAACTGCCTTTTAAAAAAACGCAAAACCCATTAACTATGTTTGAACAGTTTTTAGCAATTACACTTTGGGCTGTGTATTGGCTGGAATTTCATATAATCATGAATCAGGGGTCACAAAATAATATATTGCGATATATTGCAATACTATAGTCAAGGCAATAAATATTTTGCCTTTTTTTCTTTCCAAAATATTCTATTTTTTAAAGAACTCGGTATGCATGCATAAAATCTGATTATGTTCAGTTTATTTTTATGCAATCAGAAAAAACACTGAACAGTGAGAACTACATTGACGTTTCACATTTCTTCTTACAGCATCCATCTATCTGCCAACTAGCAGCGCAGAGGCTAAAATGTAACAAAAATTAACCGATTGCGTTAAAGTTTAAGCCTCAGTTAAAAATTGATGGTGCATTTGAGACATGGCATCAGGAAATGAAATATTGTGATATTTCATTTTATCGATACACAAAGTTATCTAACTCCTGTTATCTTTTAGAAACCTGCATCTGCAGTGAATTTATAAGSTACCAGCTCAGTTTTAGGCTGCGGGTTTTTGTTTGTTGCTACTGCGAGTTAATGAGATATTCTATAGCCTTTTTTTTTTTTTTTTTGAAGCTACAGTTGGAGGTGTTTAAGTCTCAAGAGCTCCTGCCTGTTTGCCTGCATGCGTAGGAGGAAACATCTCCTCCTCTGAATCTCTYTGTCTACTACAGACATAAAGATCTGAGATTTCTTTCTGCTTCGTTAAGGCCGGGCGCACAGAAGTGTAGGGGGAAAAAAGACGGCGGGAGGAAAAGGGGGGCGAGGGGTGTGATGAGACGGACCAGGGTCCAGGATTCAGGACTCGAGCCCACATCTTCACAAGTACATGCTTTTCACTTCAGCCCACGGATTCACCGGGATGCCCCACAGTAACGGAGGTAATCCGTAGATTACAGTTTGAGCCTGTTAAACCACTGACCAGGGCTGCAGGGGCTGACTGGAATTAGTCATATTTCAGCGGGCCTGTTAAATCACAAGCCGACAACGTGCCAGTGACTGTGTGTAAGTGACAAAGTGGCAACAGGAGGTGCAATTGCCTTATTACTGTTGTCTCATATTATCCTACTGTCGGGACGTAAATGACTGAGGAGAACATATTTTGTAGTTTGCCTAAATGCAGAGGTAGCCTCGCTGTCGACTTTACAGTCGAATCTCATTCAGCAAGAATGATCACACTTTAAATCCAGAAACTTGTCCAACTGCAAATCACCAAAGTCATTATTACTGCCTTGTAGCTAAAGTCTAAAAATATCTGATCTATATTTTCAACTTCTGCTTCCACCGGCACGTTGTCCTTGTGGGGTCAGAACAGCACAATCCCTGCACTCTAACTGAATTATAATCCAGCTTCATAAAAAGATAACTGAACAAATTAAAATAAACTAAATATAATTTTTTTGTTTCTACAGCTCAGACTTTTTWAAAAAGTTTTCGTTAACTTCTTTGAAACAAGCCTCTTACGTTCCTGCATGTTTGTATTTACATCTAGAAGATTGTCCTGTCTGGTTTCACGGTTGCACTCTTTCTGAAAGCCGGTGCTACACCGTATTTTGTGTCCGTCATATATTGTGACCAGAGGGGGCGCTGTTGCGTTTCTACAACAGAACTTGGCCGAACATGGCCACAAAGAAGAATATGATACACCAAAAGTGTACAAGTACACTTCGCTGCAGCATGCAGAACGGGGCGGTGACGGACCTTTCCATCAGTCCCATACCTTATATGGAAATGGGATGGGACTATTGCATTCCGGAAATGAAGGGGGCGCTAGTGACACTATTTTCTATCGAACACTTTCAACATTAAAAATACAAATTTTACAGTAAGGAAACGGCTACAAAACGTGTTATGTCACGTGGTATGTCCCTTTTTCATTTTCAAATCTTTATTAAATCTTTGTTGTTTTTGGATATTAATATTATATTACAGTAACAAACTAACCTTAGGCATTAAACCTGTGAGGTTAACCTTAGGCATGGCATTAAACCTGTGAGGTTAACCTT
>NW_013952578.1:1014383-1015889 GCF_001266775.1 Austrofundulus limnaeus | reverse complement strand
ATACAAATATTATAAAAAGGAAACCCTAATACTCTGGTGTTGTTTTCTAACATCAGTACTAATCTATAATAACTATAAATTTCTTCAGTCCATTTAAAGCGGACCAAATGTGTCAGGTGTGAATACATGTTCTTGTTTCTTGAAAGGCCATGTTTGAAACAAACTGGCTCCATGTCAACTCAATAATTCACTTCTTTTCAAATTTGTTCTGTAMGCCAGTTGAGTTTTAGGCCAATTCCCAGCTCTGAGTGATGTTTACAGCTCAGGAGTTAATGACTGCCCCCCTGTTACTGTAATGCTTAGACAATTTTACGTTCTTCTCCATCATAGGCAGATGATGAGCAGTTTGAACAGAGTCGTCAAAGAACGTTTGTATTGCAGAGCCATAAACCTGTTGATTCTCACACCAAAAATCCTTCCAAATCTCAGACATACAGCAGAATAACAAAACTGCAGAGAAAAAAATAAATGTATTATTATAGGAAAATAAAACCAATACTTGATTTATTCTGTATTACTTTGGTGCTTTTTTTGTTTTTAATAGTAATTTAAAGCAGAGTATTTAAATAATAAAAGCTAAAAGAGCTGTCTATAAATATGAATCTRTCAGTTACATTTAATAAACACCCTTAAGTCTGTGTCAATTTAGTTTCCCTCCTCCCTTCTCCATCTTCCTACCTTTYCGTCTTCGTTTCTTCCTTTGCTCTGATGAGCTGCAGCTCTGTGGGTTACCATAGCACCCGGGAGAGAAAAAGTCAACCCACACAGTCTCCTTCCTGCCGCCCATTCTCTTCCTCGATCTCTGTCGCTCTGCTGCTGCCTGCCTCTCTCCTCCCGCTCTCTCCATTTATCTCCTCCAATCCTTGAAAGCCCCCCCTGCTGTTTTCCTCAGCGTGACACCGTTATTGTTTCCTAAAACTATTTGCTCCTGCCTGGTAAATTAGCACACGTGTTCACCTGAGAGTGCGTGTGTGGACACTTGTAGGTTCTGAATCTGCAGGAATGTTCTGACCATCGTGACGACAGCGCTGCTGCTTTGTCCGCCTACATGCACAGGATGCAGCTTCTGTTTGATACTTTTAGCTTTAAGCTACTGTTCTGCTGGTTTTAGCTTGTTCTTTTGACGATTTCAACTTTACTCTGTTTCGGCTTCAGTAATTTTCAGCAGTAATTCAGCACTCACTGTTCACACTTCATTTTCATGGAGGAAATGTACACTGATTTACTTTTAAAATCTATTCTTAAACAGAGARGGGAATGGGATGTATTTTTAAAAAGTCACTGATCGGGTCATGTCAAAGAAATATTTAAAATTTTTATAGGTCATTTCCCCTATTTGCAGTGGTGGCTAACCAAAATTAGGGCTGTGTATTGGCAACAATTTGGCGATACGATGCATATCATGACAGAGGGGCCACGATATGATATATCCCGATATATTGCGATACTAAAAGCAAGGCGATATATCGCGATATATTGCGATACTAAAAGCAAGGCGATATATCG
>NW_013952578.1:1006633-1013959 GCF_001266775.1 Austrofundulus limnaeus | reverse complement strand
GATACAGTATCGGGAAATGAAATATCGCGATATTTCAGTGGATCGATATTTTCTTACACCCCTAACCAAAATGTTACTAACCACTATCTGCTAAACGAGTCATAGCATCGCTAACACTAATTCACTTAACCAATAAAAAAAATTGTGGAAGCTAACGCTAACCGTTAAGACAATTTCAGTCTTTGTCACATTCATGCAGCTGAAGGCTGGTGAAACTGACACAAACGTGCTGTTAATTTTCTACTGGTTTAATTTAAAGCAGGATGGGATCATTTGTGACAAATCGACTAAACCAAAACAGCTCTGTTTAAAAGCCCTGTCACACTACACAACTTGTGCCAAATTCTGAAACATTTTTTGTCTAAATTTGATCAGTTTGTTCAAATTACATTATGTACACACCAAAAAGAAACTTCCTGTTCATTTTTTTTCAATTCCATCTTCAATGCAGATGTCTTTAAAATGTTCATAAGTTGGCATAAGTTGTCTATTGTGACAGGTCCTTAACGACTTTACCCCTTTCAGAATAAAAGCATTTCATTGATAGTGTTTGTATTTTTATAAATACAGTTTGAAGTTAGTCAAACAACAAATCATACTTTCTCCACCATATTTTAAACGTAGACCATTTTTGAATYGTTTAAATATTGTTAAATGTTATTTTAGTTCTTTTTGACACACTTCAAGCTAAAGATGCTACATGCTACAGTCACAGTGCCTGACATGTCCAGCGCTGCTTGTAAGAGGGGCTAGTCTTTGTTTAATTTGGGATAAATTGAATAAAAATAGAAGTTTATCACTTGTGTATTCTTTAGTGAACAATATTTAGTGGAAACTAATCCTCCACCATTTTTAGTAGAAACTATCAGTTTCCAGTGTTAGCAAAGAAGCTAATCTGCTAAATGAGAAGCTAATTTCCACTATTAGTGGATTAGCAAAAACGTGCCCACCACTGGCTATTTGACCAATTAAAGAATAACTCAGTTTTTCAGTTGTATAGTATATTAAAACACTATATTTTACCAAGCAAAACTACAAAAACATACATTGGAGCAGTGTCACTTTGCTGGATGGCTTAATCTCCCTCAGTGTTGGTTTAAAAGCAAATTATATCTCCACATAAAAAAGGGTCCAATCTCAGACTGTAGATTGTAACTTTGACAAAATACTGAAAGAATTGTTTTTGTTTTTAGGAGAGTGTTAATCATATATCATATATCAAATCACACMGTGTGAAAAACTGACAGCAGCTTCTGAACATGCAGCTGAAAGTAGCAGCAGCTGATCTGCATGACAAGTCATGAATGATGTGTTGGGATGACAGCAGAGTTCATCTAAATTTAACACTGCCGTGGACCTACATGTTAATGAGTTGTTAGAAACAGAGACCCTTAAAATGTTCGTTGATCACGAGAAACTAAAGGACTCGAACTGTGTGTGTACCTGTCTCTGCGTGGTTTTTCACCGTTATGGTCTCCCGATGGAGGAAAGGAACCATAACAGATGTGTATTTGTTGGTTTATTACTGCCAAAAAAAGACAGAATTTTATTCTTTTATGCAAAAATAAAAAATAAAGTACATTTACCAAAAGGCCTTAATATTGCTTAAGACTTGTTCGGATCTGAATTAGGCTCAGATATTTTGTTGTAATGTTTTAGTTTTCTATAAGGTGCAAAGAAATGCACTATGTTTTATTGTCTTTGTGTGTATGTCTCTCTGTGTGTGTGTGTTCCTTGAAATGCAGCAGGTGGAGCCCTGATTCCAGTACTGTGTACCYATACTGTGCATAAACTTGTATTATCTTTATACAATGCTGAGCTCCACTTCCCATTTAGATACTGAAATCAAGAAAACTTTCTTAACACCAAGTATGCGTACACATTTTTCACAAAACAAATGTGTGTATGAGTGTGTGTTTTTAAATTGTCAGTTGGGAAATAACAAAGGAAGACATGGGAAGGAAATTACATAGTTTTTGGCTTGCTGCCTCAGTTTTGGCAATCTGTCATTCACACAAAACAAAACAAACCACATAGTGACTGTATTTACGTGATGATTGGAGAGAGATGACAAAAATGTGGGAAAAAACTTTCCTGTTGCGTTTTTTTGCTGCTTTGCAGAGGAAACTAAGTATCTGTGAGTCTCAGCTACTACTGCACCAAGTTTTAGCTCAATGTCTGTAAAAATGGCTGATATATCGTGCTGTGTGAGAGCCAAAATTAAGACTATTGCGCAACCAGCAGTTGCTACATCTTTGTAGCAGGAAACTAWATATATATACTGTATATATACAGTAAAATGTAAGTTATGTGCAAAATTGTATAATTTGTTGGAACTAAGCTGGAAAAATAAATATGAAGGTCAATTAAATTATAAAACGTGAGGTAAAGCTCTCCTTTTTATTTAATTGGGACATTTTTGATTGTATTTATTTATTTATTTATTTATTTATTGGTCCATTTATATATGTCTGATTTTATTTCTAATGATGTCAGTTTCTGTCCTCCATACTGGAGAAGAGGCAATTAAATGTCTGAATCAGGTGTGTTGGAGCAGAGGAAAACACAAAACATGTAGGGCTGCGGCCCTTGCGGACCAGGATTGCCCACCCCGATATAGAGAATAATGCACTAGTAAAACAAACATATTTCCCATGAAATTCAAAGACTAAAATGACAGTAAATTATTTTTAAAACCACTTGGGTTTTAGTCCCTGGAAATTTTTCACCCTTGGTAGGGGTCCCCCCAAAATGTTTGAGAACCCCTTCCACTTGACTTACAGAATACTCACCAAGTGTTTACTTTGATAAAAATATGTTTAAACAGCCTGTTAAAATACAGCAGAATGCAGGAAATGGCATCTACTTTATTCAAAATTTTCAGCGAGTGGACCCCCAGACCCCCCAGCAGTGATTTTACACACTGTTTTCTCCTACATTAAATACCATACATCACTGATCACAATTGTTGGTAAAAATCCAAATATGCAAATTGGACGATGACGCGGCCGAAAGCGAATTTTATTACTGAGGAKTTGGCWRCAGTGTTCAGCGACTCAAAATCTCACYCCAAGCTCAGGTCAAAACTTGAGATCCCAGAACTCACATACAGTATGAAGACGCTGTGAGACATTGGTTTGTACTGTTTTGTTTTCACCTCATGAATATTTGACCCAACAAATCACATTATCATCTTGTAAATRTGAGTTTATGTTCCAATGTGCTGCTGACCAAGAATTAGTCAAAAATTACACCTTTTTTTTTTCAACTTGCAATTTAAGGAAAACACCAATGTGAACGTTTGTGGTACATCTATTAAAAAATATGTATACCGTTTAAAAATTCAAATAATTAACATGAGACAGTCGCAAGGTGAGATGGATGGATAGTTTCCATGGTTATGGAGTGTTGCTGGGCTGCCCACTCAGCCTGCGCAACGTTCAAAGCATACTCGCACACATTTAGTTATACAACGCGCACAAACACACTCATTCACCCACAGATACACAGGCAGATACAGGGGCTACAGCAGGACAGAGTTACGTACAGACACGTTTCCAGAGTTGGAAAATATAAAGTTTTATTTATCATCAAAAGTTGCAAAGGTTCCTAAACGGCACTAATTTAGTCCCCGTGGAAATGTAAGGTTACACACACATAAAAAAAACTTGCTGAATTTTGTTGTGTGTGGAGTAGCTGTAGCCCACTCAGAGCGCTGCAGAAACAAAGACAGAAACAGAAATACCAAAGTAGGTTAGAGCAGAGCATTCTGGGATGGCAGGATACCCCCTGGGCTTCTGCAAGAGGCTCTTTTCTCTGCTTTTCTCCCCCTTCCTGCTCTTCTTTATTCTCACTTTTTTTCTAAACTTCATACTTACGTTCTTTTAATTTTTCATTCTAAAATATTTCAAAATTTCTTTATTTTATTTTATTTTATTTGTTTTGCTGATTGCACTTGTCTCACTTTATTAACTTRTGTTAGTTTGATTAATTTAAATGATGTTTGAAGTTTAGGTCCTGAGTCTTTACCGTCTGCTTTGTGTGTTTTTATTGTTAAGCTTTTTATGTTTTTGGAAAAATCACACATTAAACTAGAGAAATTGCATTTCCTGCGAAAAATATGTGAACGCTTATTGCTGAAAACATCAGCGGAAAGATGCTGAAATGGAGCTGGAAATGTTTTGCGACAAAACTGTTAATGCCAGTTCAATTTGAAAAGTTGAAAGAAGCACAAAAAAGCAGAAACTAGCAGTAGAATAGCAGAAAGGAGAAGAATAGCAGAAAAAAAGCTAAAATTGGCAGGAAAAAAAACAAGGTAAAGGAAGCAGACACCAGCTCAAATTTGCACCCAGATGGGTGAAAGAGATGTAAAATTATCAAATTAGTAGGAAAAAAAATAAAGAATAAAAATCTAAAAAAGTGAGAATTTGTTGTAAAATGACTTCAACATGTGCAATAACACAGCTAAAATGTAGCTAGAAAATCTTAAGTTAGCACAAGGAAGCACAAGGAGCACATGTTTGCTGAACTAAGCAGAAAGAAGCTGAAATAGCTACCAAAATGTGAATTTAACCTAAATAAATAACAGCTAAATATTAGCAAAAAAAATGCTGCAAATAGCTGAATGCAGCAGAAAGCAACTGTAAGAAGAAGAAATAGCTCCAATTAGCAAAAAGCACAAAAAAGGTAGAAAATAGCAGAAGCAGAATTAGTGCTGAAATAGCAGGAAAAAGCTAAAATTAGCAAAAGAAGCTAAAATTAGCACAAGCAAGTTAAAAAGAGCAGAACCAGAACAAAAGGTGTAAGGTTCTGCAAAGATTTAGAAACATTTTGAAGGATCTTTAAAGATGTTGAAAACAGCTCAAGTCATTTTCAACGAAAAATGTGGCAGAAAAAGTGAAATAACTAAAAATGCATAAATAGCTGAAATACCAAAAAAAAAAAAACATAGCCGGGATGTCCTGAAGGAGCTGAATGTTTTGATTATATGAATTGTTAAAACAGCACAAAATTGCAGGATAAGATACGTGYCAAAAAAGGTCTTGTCTTTCACAACCATGTGATTTGAGAAACGAAATAACGGATTATTGTTGTTCTCTTTGGAATAATTTTTTATTTAAATTTTTGTATTCATGTTTTTGTAGTTGGAATGACGATTTCTCAAGAAAAGGAAAAACAGTTTCTGATTGTGTCCTTTAAAAAAAAAGAAAAATCATAAATTCATCATACAATCCATCTGAGGATTTGAGGCATTTCCCAGAAACATTATCCCTAAAGAGGTTTCTGAAACGGTCGCAGCTCTCATGGGAGGCTGAGAATATCTAATAACCTAACAACCTTTAGGTCAATATCTGATTATTATATAAAACCACCAAGATGTACAGTCTCTATTATAAAAATGTCCATACACACAACACAACGATTAGAAAGCAGATCACATTTACCGTTTTATAAATCTAAGTCACTGTGAAGCTATAAGCAGATAAAAAACATGAATCACTTCAAACTTTTAAACAAAAAATGTCTACAATCTTTTAAGTAACATTTATAATTAAAATCCAATCTTGCTTTCTTTTCATCTGTTGCCTCCAAGCAGTGAAACCGAGCAAAGTAATGAAGTCACGCCAGGGTTACAGTTCATGTTTTGACCACCTGCTCACACCTGCAGCAACATTTAAACCACCTGCTTCCACTGGTTCTGCTTCTCCTCGTTATCCAACATCTGTGGGTTTTACTCAGGTTGACAACTGCTCTGCTTTTCTGCTTTTTCCTCTCTTTTTTTTAAAAGCCTTCCTCTCCTTTCTCTACGTGTTTCTACTCGAACGCAGATGATAGAAAGTCTTGCTTTTTGTCGCCAAAAGAAAGCCACATATGGCCAACTTTACGTAGACCGTGTTGTCTTTTGTGTGTCTGTCTCTCTCTCTCTCTCTGTGTGTGTGTGTGTGAGCGTCCCAGAAAAGACGGACCTCAGGGAGTTGTGCTCTACTTTCCCTCCTTTATTAATTCACCCTTGGCTCTTGCTTTGTTTGCCAGGATGGACAGGATAAAGAGAGAGAAAGAAGCCGTAGAGGGGCATGGGAGGGCAGGAAAAGTAAACGAGCTCAAAGGAAACAGAAACAACAGATGGTAAACTAATATTTGTCGATTCTTTTATGTGCACTATTTAAAAGGGACAAAAGGGGGAATTAACTTAACCGGTGTTATGATTTGTGTTTGGCTTTCTTTTACAAAAGGGTTAGAGAAGGACTGCTAACGTTTCTTGGAACGACCTCGATTGGGTTTTAAATGATCAGCTGTTTGACAAACTTGTTGTTGTTGTTTTACGCAGGAAACCACATGAAGAAAACGCACACAAAGAATCAACTCGAAGAGCCGAACCTGGAGTTTACCGAAGACGGACAAACATGTTCAGCGTAGCGTGGTAGCCATAAAAGCCTCGGAGGGGCCCGGGGAGAGGAGTTACACGGAGGCAGAGATGAACCTGACCAACAACAGAGCGCCACCTGGGGAAATAAGCTCCGCCCACCTTTGATATCCAGGGTGACTCACAGACTGACCGAAGCCTCGTTCGCTGGCATCTGAATCCTCCTTGGCCTAGAGCACAGGTAGGAGTTGGTTTTACCCGTCACAGTTTAGTGTCTCTGGGATGAAGAAAAGAAATGACAGTTTAACTGTTTGTGGTGTCATGATTCACCTCGTCTTGTATTTTAATGTGACGTTTGCCTTTTTAGTGATGAAAACTCTGATAATGCAGTAAAACAGCTTTTTTTTTGTTCTTTGATTTTACATTTTCTTTTGCTTTAATACACGGGTGTCAATCTCATTTTCACCGAGGGCCACATGAACACCATGGTGGCCCTCAATGGGCCAGTTGTAATCAACATCCATGTTTCACCCATGACCCAACACTGGGCTTTTATCATGAAAGTAGAAATGGTTCTGGATTCTCAGTGGTGGGCATCACTAATCCAAAAATTAGCTCCGCAATTTCAAAAGCGCTTATGAAAATATTTAGGTCTGCAACTTCAAAAGCAATTACGCCAAAGAAATACTAGTGTAAGCTAATTTTAAAGCACAAGTTCAATTTGACACTTACTAGCTGGCAACAATTCATGTATGCACAACACTGCCAACTAGCGGTGTTTGAACTCTTTTACAATTTAATTCTACAACCGCCGATTGCTGGGGATGTGATTTCATGAAACAGACCTTTAGCTCCTGGTGTAAAAATTAAAAAGTTGTTGAGGATTGCTAGTTCGGCTGATTCTTTAAAAAGTTGTTGAGGATTGCTAGTTCGGCTGCTTCCTTGTCTTTTTCTTTTGTTTG
>NW_013952578.1:1005314-1006537 GCF_001266775.1 Austrofundulus limnaeus | reverse complement strand
CGATGCATTCTGGGTACATGACAGATTTGATTTGTGACGGGAAACGAAAGCACGAAGAACAGGAAACTATCTTCCCTTCAAAATAAGAGCTTGGATTTTAAAGTTTTWCATGTAGTTGCTCCAGTTGACCACTAGATGTCAGTCTTCATCAACATAACATCTTCAAATCATTTCTGTGTTGCTCCGACCAATTACGTTAAATATTGAGCTCCAGCGTTAAAACTTTTTTTTTAAAAAAGGAGCTCCGATTATAAAGTAAAATAAATCGATACATGTACAACTTTAGTATGGATTACAAACTAACTGTGTTTGCTATTGCCTTCCTGCTACATAAGCAGACACAAAGCATTGTGGGAAATGAGAACCGTGACCGAAAGCAACAGTCAGCGTGGATGTATACGTTTCCAATAAGTGTGTTTATCTGGGAGGGGTGCTGTTGGACAGATCACGTTGTGATTCATTGACAGCCATACCTTCAGCTGTTCAAGATAATGATGACTGGTAGATAATTAGTTATTAGTAGTACTGCATTTTAATTTTTGAAAGCGCAAATCCGCTTATGAATTATAAAAATTAGTAAGACCGCTAAAGCGCAAACAAAATATTTAGGTCTGCAATTAGCAGATTTGTGTTTTAGTGGGCTGGTGCCCACCACTGTGGATTCTAACGGGTTCAACTAAACAAGAAACATCATTGCTAAGGCTGAGCACCGCTGACAAACAATAACTGAGCTCTATGTGGTATTTCCTGCATAGAAACAGCGTTAAAGCACATCCTCTTGTAAACACTGAAAAAGTTCTACGTGTACGACCGACTGCATGTAAATAAATAATATAGAAATACTATTAAAAGTAAATAAGAGAGTTTTACTCACTGATGAGCTGTGGTGAGTAGCTGCCGTCTAATTCTGAACTCTGCCAAGTTTTGACTGGGAATTCCTGCGTATAATCATAATGCATCATGGGAGATGTAGTTTATGGTCAATGATGGCTTTAAACACTGCAAAAACTGTCCATCTAACCATGTTTTAAAATCTTATATCCAGCTAAAAAAAGTAATTAAAATCTTTTGATCTTGTTTTGAGACCAATTTATTAACAAGAACACCGTGTAAGATTAACACTCTTGTTATGAGGAAGCATAAGATTATCTTGTTAACCTGGAAATTTGACTCAAATTATTTTAATATTATTATTATTTTAAATTTTTTATTGTATATAGTAT
>NW_013952578.1:1002864-1005060 GCF_001266775.1 Austrofundulus limnaeus | reverse complement strand
CTATCTATCTATCTATCTATCTATCTATCTATCTATCTATCTATCTATCTATCTATCTATCTATCTATCTATCTATCTATCTATCTATCTAATATAATATAACATAATTTTGGCTGGATATAATATTTTAAAACTTGATTAGATTGACAGTTTTTGTAGTGAAGCAGTTTATTTTGAGATATTAACACGGGGCTGTAAGGGGGCCACAGTTACTCAAAGTCAGCAGCTCAGGGGTTGGACAAGTATTATTAAATTTCACATTTATATTTCTTTTGTTGCATTGAATGATAAATTTAAAGTTTACTGTTGATTTAAAACTTGTTTTCATATCAAAGTCATATCTTTATTTATTGACGGGGGAAGACGGACTCACCCACGGGCCTTGAGTTTGACACACGTGCTTTATTTGATTACAGACTTTCTTCCATACATCACAGAGTGTAATTGTGACATTTGTGTCATTCAAAGACTCTTTGCTCTGTTAGGAAGAGTTTAAGTGGGACTTCTTGTGGGAAAAATTCATGTGAGTTTGTTTATTTATTTATTTATTTATTTATTTATTTATTTTTGACTGTTGGCTGTGTTGCATTTTCCCCACGACTCTGTCCCTTTTCATTCTTTTTAATTCCTCTCTCTCTCTCTCTCTCTCTCTCTCTCTCTCTCTGCTGTTGCCATAGAAACCCATCCTACTCATCTCTGTCTGCTGAGTCAGCAAACGAGAGCTTGTGATTTGACTTGGGTGGTCATATCAGAATCACTAGGTGGCACCTCACACTTATCTATTAAAACCCAGCGTCGCCTAGCTGTCTGCTTAACTTAAAGCTAATCTGGGGGGGATCTTAACCCCTCTCATCATCCTCTGTGGGACGTAATGCAGTGATGTCTCATTTGGTCCAGCTGCATGATTTAAACCCCCTTTTCTATGTTTAATTATTACTCAAATTGACTTTGATCTTCTGTAACATTGTTTTAAATGATCTGAACAGTTCAAAAACTCAAAACATCAATCTTATTAATCTAATAACGTTTGTTTAAATACAGACGTTATTCTAGATTACAGGTAAAAACCAGCTCACTTCCTACTTCCACAAAAATAAACTCACGCACAACTGCATTAACACGTCAGATGTGTTTTAATCTGAATGCAAACGAACTGTTCAGACAGAAATTAGTAGTTAAACGCTTCAACAGTTTCAGGCAGCAGCAGTGATGTCTGCTTAATAAAAGTGTCAGATTTGATTGTTCCACCGGAGCCGGCAAAACCCCTGAATGTGTTAGAAAGATGTTATATCGTTCGATGCTTCAGAGAAGAGGCCATGTTGAAATGCTAGTGTAAATGCAAATTGCTGAAAACTTCAGCTGAAAGATGAAAACTGGAGCTGAATATTTTTTTAATAGAAAAACAGTTGAAGCAAGTTCAGTTAGAAAAGCTGAAAGAAAAAAGTTTAACTTAGCMGAATAATAGCTAAAAAGAACAGAAAGATTGCTGAAAAGGCAGAAAAAAGCTAAAATTAGCGTAAAACAAGCTAAAGGTAGCAGACACAAGTTGAAAATAGCACCCAGGTGAAAAGGGTGTAAAAAATGTCTAACAGAAAAAATGTATAAAAGTTAAAAATAAATGAACAATTTGTTGTAAAATAGCAAAAACAGTGCAGCAAAACAGCAAAGATATTGCTGAAAATTCTTAAATTGGCACAAGGAAGCATAAGGAGCACACGTTTGTTGAAATAAGCAGAAAAAAGCTGAAATAGCCACCATAATGTGAATTTAGCGCAAAAAAAAACTTTAGCTAGTAACAGCTGAACATTAGCTAAAAATAGCAAATAGCCGAATATAACAGAAAGAAACTGTAAGAAGCAGAAACAGCCCAAATTGGTGGAAAGAAGTTTAAAAAACCCAAATTTGCAGAAGAATAGAAAGAAGCAGATTTATAGCTTAAATAGCGGGGGGAAAAGCTGAAATGAGCAAAGTAGAAGCTAAAATCAGCACAAGGAAGTTAAAAGGAGCAGAACCAGAAGGAAAGGTGTAAGGTGCTGCAAAGATTTAGGAACATTTTGAAGGATTTTAAGGATGTTGAAATAGGGCTAGGCGGTATACTGTTTTGTACCGAATACCGGTTTTTATTTTTGTTATTTGAATTTTTTGAATACCGGACATTCTGGTTTAAATAGCGGAACATTTCATCGCGGCCGCCAG
>NW_013952578.1:1000404-1002205 GCF_001266775.1 Austrofundulus limnaeus | reverse complement strand
ATTGAAAATACCGTGATAAAATTTTTTGATCATATCGCCGAGCTCTATGTGGAAAACAGCTCAAGTCATTTTCAATGGAAAAAATGTGGCTGAAAAACTAAAATCGCTAAAAAAGTATAAATAGCTAAAATATCAAAAGTCATAGCCAGAATGTCCTGAAGGTGTGTAACGTTTTGTTATACGAACTGTTCAAATAGCAGAAAAACTGCAGACTGAGATAAAAACTATACAGTAGAAAAAAAATGATCTCACTAGTGTGAATGCTTGTGAAGCGTTCACACCATTACAGTTAAAAATAAATGTAAACTGATGTTAAACTTTCATGAAATTGTCCTGAACGTTACGCTGTTCAATTGTTCAGTTTCATTTTCTTMTTTATATAAAAGTAGAGTAAAATCTCACAGAACGTTTGGGTAAGTCTACAGTTTCTTRAGCAGTGGAAGAGAAAAACCCACAGGACTGGATCTTCGGCCTGAGCCGACGGCTCTCACCGACTCCTGCGTGACTCATTCCRGGGGCCACTTTACAGCAACATCCAAAGGAGAAAATCCAGTTTTAATCCCACTTAAGAAAGCAATTTAGACTTTTTCAAAGCAGAAGTCGGGCTGCTGAATACTGTGTCAGTCAAGCTGGAATGTAGCAGTCTATAAAACTCCCCCAATCTATGGTAGGAGCTGAAAACAACATTTGATCTAATAAAATGAGTCACGATCAATTTGCATTTTTTAGACGTAAGCTATAAAAAATGTACTGATGTGACTCGCACTAAGTTCTTCTTCAGACACTTAAACACTGGTTTCTGCTGCTTCGACAGACTATTTAAAGCCATGACTCACCGCATGTTTCACAACGTAATGAATGGAACCAAACGCTTTTTGAGAAACTAGAAACTACGGGAAGACTGTCGTCGTTAGGACAGTTGTGCAACTTGAGTTCTGGCAGGTGTGTCTTTTTGGATTATTGCAAACTACTGTTTATCATGAAGCATATTTGTACTCAGGCTCTGTTTGACAATCTTAGTGGCTGTGGCAGAGCGGTTAGGGGAGTCTTCTTATGACCAGTCCCATCCCCCGTTCCATCCGTCTCAGTYGTGATGTTCACCCACCTTGCCTGCTGGTGGTGATCAGAAGGCATGGCAGCCTCGTTTCTGTCAGCCCTAATTTACACTAGATGCGGTTCTGGTCTGACCTCTGCAGCAGATATAAAAACCATTATAATGGATGAGAGTATTTACAGTTGGCTCCGCAGGCTGGTGGTGAGTGTACGGATTAAATCCTGTGTTTGCCAGAGACCGGAGCTGCTCTGGAGTCAATTTACAGCAATCATGTCGCACCAACAGGAAAAGGAACGAGCACAACGTCCGTATTTTCAAAATAATTCACCAAAGGCAGACGAATTTTGTTGAAACCCCAGCTATATTAATAAATATATGAATACATTTCTACACAAAACTGTTATTAAAAATATATCTTTCTGTTTGGAAAGCAGATGGCAACATGTAGCTTTCAAAATATGTACATGTGGATTTTATTTTGAAATGAATGAATGAGAGAATTATACTTTATTGATTATTGAAGGGAAATTACAGCAAACAGACGTTTGAAAAAGACAACAGCTTTCTGTTTCCTTKTGCTTATTTCAGTTAGTTCTGCTAATTTTTAAAGATATTTTCTGCTCATTTCAGCTGTTTTAGTTATTTTACTATAATTTGCAACTTTTATTTACTTCTTGTTTTTTCTGCTAAAGTAGCTTTTTAATTTACTTTCACAGGTTAGCAAACTTTCTGCTTGTTTTACAGTAT
>NW_013952578.1:994912-997988 GCF_001266775.1 Austrofundulus limnaeus | reverse complement strand
CATCAAACCACAATTAAATTCACTCTATCCAGGAGACACAATTTATCAGGATAGTTATTTTTTTAAGTAATAACTCAGAATAAAATAGGGGTAAACACTTTCTACTTCTTAACTTTTTAAACAATGTAATGAGTAGAAAGTACAGATAATTGTGTAAAAATGTAATGAGTAAACGTAAAAAGTACGCTGAAAAATTAATTATTCAAGTAACATACAGATAACCAAAATTTCTACTTAAGTACAGTAACCAAGTATTTGTACTTAGTTACTTTATATCTCTGAAAACAGCACAGTTGACTCATTTGAATTGCCTTATTTTATACAAGTTGACAGAATTACTGTTCCTAACGTCTTCATAAGAGATGATGATGACTGACTTTTTTTTGTAATGAATTTCTGTCTTGACTACAAGAAAGTATACAGTAGATGTTCAGCTACAGTATTAGTTAAAATGACTCCCAAACACAAATAAAAGTACTTGACTGCACATTTCATACTCGAAATTTTACGTTTCTCATCTATAATCCAAGTTTTTCAAACTAAAAGCTTTTTTTTTCTTTTTGTAAAATTTTTTGAGCTGCTAATGAATTTAAACACCTTTCATAAACTATAAAAGAGGAACAGTGACATACCCCCACAAAAATAAATGAAGCTTTTACTGAAGCTTTATCCGTGTTTCCAACATAGGCTAATCCCCTCAACTGATTAGCTAACATCATTTACCTAAACTTATTTAACTTTTTCTAAATTTATGCAAAAACGAACATATTAACACATAAAATACTCATACAGTAAATATATCAACTGCTTTAACTAAACAAACATTTTGCCTCGTTGGAGGGGCTGCCAGTATAAATTTTAGTTTTTAGCAAGGCTCCCTATCCATTTTACATCCGTACTTTTGTTAACAAGTTGTTACTACTGCGATGAACAGGAAGTGCACATTTCAAAATAAAAGTGCTTAGCCAAAGACAGGAAGTCAACGATTTCAGTACAAAATATTTCAAACTAAAATATGGTTTCTGCTTCAGCAAGATATGTTTATGGTTATTTACATTAATATTTTATATATATTCTTCCTAATTCACGTTTGAAGGAACAGCAGCATTCTTGTAAACAAATTTTCCAGGTGAAAGTTTTCCATCRTCTCCAGTTTGTCCTCTTCTGTTTATTTGCTCTTTAGCTGTCGTCTCTTTGCCACTCTCAGGTATCATCTTTTCCACTGTGATTTCAGGAACAGTTGCCATAGAAACAAACAAAAAATATTTGAAATGAGAAAAGAACTGATGAGGTAAAAAAAAAAAGAAATCGATTGAGAATGTTTGGAAGGAAAAAAAAAACTCAACCAAAAACAAATTTAGTTTGCACCAAGCATTTGCACATCAGAAAATCTGTTTTTTTTAATTGAAGCTTTCCTTTGTTCCTCCCCCCTCTATTTTATTTTTGTCATTTTTCTTTCATTCCTCTAAGTTCTGGATTTAAGAGTCATTTATACCTTTTGGGTCTGACAGATTTTGTTGTAAATGTGGTGAGATGGATTAGTGTTTCAGGTAAAAACAGAAACTGTTTGTGTGCTGCATTATTTACTGATCAAAGCAAATAATCAAAGTTAAAAATAATGTTTTAAGACTTGAATGGCGTCTCTTTATGAGCTGAATTTTATTCTGCAAGCCCCTTTTTAAAGAACAAAAGTTAATGAGAAAAAAAAGTAAAGAAAAAGAAAACAGGATCGTGGTTTTATTAATCCAAAATGTAAACGATAAAATAATAATTTGCTTGTGTCGTGCAGCCTGTGTGCTGTAGAGAGGGGAAAAAGTTGTGTGTTTGTGCGTTTTTCTCTGTAATAATCTCATTCATATATTCATCAGCGGGCAGAAGTGCTGACGCAAGTGAGAAGGAGGCACAGAGAGAGCGTGAGAGGCAGAATGTGTGAGAAAAAGTGCAAGGAGGAGAAAGAAAAATAAAAAATAAAACTGCTTCTTCCAGATGTCTGTCTGTCGCGTTAAGGATAATTTTTATACAAAACATGCAACATACCAAGCATTAAACATACATGAATGAAAGAGAGAAACCCAAGACTTAATAAGCAGAACTATGAAAAAGTATTTTTTGCTTTGTTTTTTGAGACAACTCCTATTTTTCCCCCATGAAGTGCTGCTCCGAAAAACAGCCAATTAAATTCTGAAATACTGACTATAATAAGACTACAACACTAACACTTATATCTTACACTCCTTTTTTTATCTGTCTGTGTGTAACTGAGCTCTGACAGCTGAAAAACAAAAGATAAAGCGAGTGCTAAATTACTGAAGACACACAGTGAGCAAAAATAGAAAATACAAGAAGAAATGATGGAAAAAAAGAGCATATCAAAAACTGGAGCGTGTTTGATAGTAAAAATATTTAAAAAAATACAAAAATTTGACCTTAGACTCAAGGCTGTCGTTACCCAGAATGCATCAGGAATCTGCCCACTCTTTGAAGCRCCTGCTGAATCTCAGAACCAACCAGGTGGGACATGCTGCTCGTTTTCAAAGCGGCAAAGTAAGTGCCATTACATCCGYAATAAAAAGTTAATTTAGTGTTGGATGGTCAGTAAACACGACTGAGATAGACTCTAGGGAAATAATGTTTCACTCTAGCTGGACTTTCTGTAGACACAAGGTGTTGGAAGGGATTTACATTTGTCCACATTTTTGAGAAACAGCCTTTTATTGTGACAGCAGTAAGGATCTCTGYCGGTGTTCTGATTATTAATTAAAAGCTGTGTGTTATGTCCTCATCTAAGTGTGGGTCACCACAACAAGAAAAGGTGTACTGAGTAATTAAGTTGCTTCATATTAAGGAAGATTTGTTCTCTACGGTGAAATGAATGTATTCTCATAATATGATGAATTTATTCTCATATTATGATTAATTTATTCTCATATTATGATTAATTTATTCTCGTATTAAGACTTTATTCTCATATTAAGACTTTATTCTCATACTGTTATGACTTTATCCTCATATTATGACTTTATTGTCATAATATTATGACTTCACTCTCATATTATGCCTTTATTCTCATAATATT
>NW_013952578.1:989383-994030 GCF_001266775.1 Austrofundulus limnaeus | reverse complement strand
ACTATATTCTCATAATATGACTTTATTGTCATTGACTTTATTATCATAATTATTATTTGAATTTATTTTAGGAAAAGAAGCAGATGTTAATATTTTCTCTCCCTTTGCTTTCTTTCCTATCATTTATAAAATGTTGTTTGTTTTATTATTACTAATTATTTATTGTATATAGATTTTTCTTGTTTAAATGAATGAATAAAATTAATAAATAAAGTGAATAATAATATTATGACTTTAAATCTTGCAGTGAAAAATAAAAAGAATCTTGCAGTGTGGCTCTAATACTCCGTCGAAATATTCAGCATTTAGGTGAAAGAAAATATGTTTTGTATTGCTATTTTTTTCTGGATATTTATTTTTTTAAGTTTGATAGGTCAAACTTTTTCACAGTATTTGTTATAGAGTGGTGCAACGATGCAGAAAATTCATGATTCTAAACATTTGTTTAACATCAAAAGTACAGTTTTTAAATTAAATGTTGTTGAAACAGCAAGTTTCTCAGTGGATCTGCGCTCGACAGTGCAGCCTAGGTGGAGTAGTCGAACACAGATCTACTGATCCTTCAACACAAAGCATCTTCAGAAGACAAGCTGATAAAAATATTTAATTAAATGGGTATTGTTGGATACATAGTGTTTATTGAACCTAAAGCACTGTATTGAACGATTCAATACAAATACATGTGTTGTTGCACCCCTATAATACTAACTACAGATAGAGCATGATTTATTGTGAAAAGGCATCTCATCTCCAGCAGAAAGATTTTTAAGTTCATAACAGTAATCAAAGAACAAAGTCCAGATCTACTTTTACAGATCAAATCATCACTTATGAAAAAAAACCAACAACAACAAATATAAAAACGAGAACAACTCAAACCTTAAGGAAAAGGAAACGGTCTAAAGCTATTAACGTTTCATTTACCGAATTTCTCTGACAGTTTGTGGCTGTTGCTTTATTTCCCAATCACTCCAAATAAAAATGAAATAAATCAGAATAAATAAATAAATAAATAAATAAATAAAGATACCAAGCTTTACTGCACTCTAGTTACCTAGCAACATCCATTCACAAAATGCCATAAAAGGCACAATGCAGTACGAAGGCTCGGCTTCATAGAGTGGCAGAGGGAGGCACTGAAAAAAGATTATCAAAGAGAAAATGACTAACCATGACATATTCTGGTATGTCTGTCTCATAATGGATACAAAATGCATGCTTGTGGTAACTTGGCGAGTTGCACTTTTCAGCATTARTAAGCCCCGAGTTGTCAGTTTCACCCACTTCATCATTTCACATGCTACAAATCGCTCTTTAAGCATCACTCAACGTGGCTATTTCTGTCCCGTTTGTGTTGTATGTAGTACTCTAGTGCATTGTGTGGAATAGGTCAGTGACATGTTTCGTTCCATTTGTTACAACTGTTGGGAATACAATCATAAGTTTGCGATGCCTCATTAGGAGAGTGAGATTCGGTAATAATATGGTCATTTCTTACCTTTTATTTTCAGACACACGGGGTTAACATTGTGCAGCTACAGTGCAGGGTGTTTCCAGGTACGTAATATCTTTGATAGGATTACATTAAAATACCTTAAAGGGGACATATCATGGAATATTGTCCTTTTTAGTTGTTAAATACATTTCGTTGTGGACCTGGAGTCTCTTGGAGTGCAGATAAGTTGAATTTAGTCTCTCCTGATGCTGCAAAGATATCTCTATTTTCTATTTGGGTCATGTTTTTCAGCCTGTTCAGTTTTCTCTATTTTCTGACATTTTCTGAGTCTATATTGCGTCAAGTTATCTGCAATTGCCAAATAAGGTCTGGACTTACCAGCTACAGTTTCTTTGTCTGGTTCTTGGTCAGACCGGAGTGGACCGGTCAGGAAGCCGGAGGGGGGGCGGTGCTTGCAGTGTCTTAAAGGAACAGTAACAAATCCAGCTGCTTTGAGACACACACCAGAAAAGTGTTGAAAGAGGAACTGGTAAAGTTAAAATAAGGAGGAATTCAGACCAAAGCATTGTAGTTCCACTTTGTAAAGGCACAACTGAATGATTTAAATGTCAAAAGGAAGGATTTAAAAAGCAGGACATGTCTACTTTAAAGCTGCATTTTCACAGACATAATATAGTGCGTTAGCAAAGTGCAACTTGCATAATCTTGTGGTTTATTATAGGAATCAACTACTGCAAGAATTCCCTCATATTTACAACCTTCTAAACATTTTGGTTTTAGCAGCAAAGTTCCAGATTTTAAAATAAGACGTACATTGTTAATCAGGATGTTTTCTAGGTTACGAACAAACATGTTAAAGTGCCTGATGTAATGTCTTCTGTTTGTTAGATTCAAGGATGTAGAGAGATTGTGTATCGTGTCTCCATTTTCTTTATTGTAACTCTTTTGGGGCGGAAATACAGGCACTTGTTTTTTTTTACGTTACATTCTGTACGTCATCACACATATCTGCATATTACACCTGAGACATCAAGATTTTGTAAGAAATATAAATGTATTTTTGGAAAGACAACATTAATTACACATTCCAAAAAAAATAAATAAACTATTCAAGCTGCTGAGATGAACAGTTGTTCAGATATTTGCATGTGAAGTGACAGGAAGTGATGTCAAAGGGGAATRYCTGCTTCTGAAAAAGCGCGTTGCTGAAATGGCTATAACAACACAGACTGTAGAGAATAATCTGATGTTTCTTTAGATTRTTTTTTGTCRCTTTCAGAGAGATGAAGGAAAGTCAGAGTTTATATAATTAGGCCTGTCATGATAACAAATTTTACTGGGCAATAAATTGTCTCAGAAATTATTGCAATAAAAGATGATATTGTTGGAGACCAATTTGAACTAATATAAAGATAWAACAATCCCTGTTTACAGAAGTTTACATTAAAATTGACATAGTGTAAAAAGAAAATACAACTGTCGGCAATCCCGAGGCGTCGCCAGCTGTAGGAAGGCTTCAGAAAACTGAAGATGCTCCTCTGTGATAGGCCTACACATAATATTGTTTTAATAAACAAAGACCAGGGAGCCCCTTTTCTTAAAGGGTTCCCATTTGATGTCACTTCCTGTTTCACTTTGGCTGAGCCAAGTTTAAAAGAAAAAAACACAGATTTTGAGACAAAATGGGTAAAATCATGTGTATTATGCTAATTGTACATATAAACTAAACAAGGTAAATCTGATTCAATTGATCAAATGTGAGTACAGTGAAAGTTTAGTTTTGTCCCCAGGCGATGTATATTACTTTAAATCAGAGTATACATGATGAATGGCAGAAAGCAAAGGCATTTAACTTTACGGCTCACGCATTACTCAGTGCTGCTTTGAATACCAGCTCCAAGGTAGCAAGTAATCTCATGTATTCTCCACTTTTTTCAACACGGCTTTTTATTATCGGATCAGCCTGTTGGTCGGCTAAGCACCCAGGAAATTAGTCATCTGACTGAAAGCAGACTAAAACTTGTCCTCTTCCTACACCAAATACCAAACGGATCTTAGCGCAGCATAACATACAGGCACTGTGTGTGAGACAGTTTAGAAAACTGTAGCTTTTTTGCCCCAGAGGGAAAAAAAAAGAGAGAAACTGTGACTGATTAAACTGTGTTTCTATAGCAACCATGGGTTTTTAGTGTTTGCAGGAAGATGACTCTCTTCTGCTTTTATTGTCTCCATTTCACTCTAATCAGTTGTATTTTTGGAGCTTCTTGACATCGGAACAGCTGAACGTACGCAGCCTGAAATTTATGGTGCGATTCTGAATTGTTAGCACAGATATTGTGTAAATGAAGAAGGCGTTTATGTGCCGTGACAAGCTGGGATGATTGAGACAGCTGCTGATTGATCAAAGTAATAAAGAAACTAACCTTGAGTCACGCTGTTTTCGTCCTGTAGCTCCACACGTCTTCAGCTACAGAGCAGGAGTCCGGTTGCTTCGCCTTTGTTTTACTTTTTCCGTGTCCTGGATGACTGCGAATCCACAGAAACATTTGGTGTCAGGCTGTGTCCATACTAAAGGTCAGGATCAGTTCTTTATTTTATTTTACTTTTTCCGTGTCCTGGATGACTGCAAATCCACAGAAACATGTGGTGTCAGGCCGTGTCCACACTAAAGTTCAGGATCAGTTCTTTACTTTGTTTTACCTTTTCCGTGTCCTGGATGACTGAGAATCCACAGAAACATGTGCTGTCAGGCCATATCCATACTAAAGTTCAGGATCAGTTCTTTACTTTCTTAAAATTTTATGAGTTGGTTGATTATAATATCTTGCAGATTATGTATGAGGCTCATAAAAAATTTACCTTTAAACATCCAGTTATATTTTGTAACTAGAGAAAGTTTATATAATCTTAAGGGACTTGAGATGTTTATAAAACCTAAAATTCGAATGAATTTGAAGGATCGATGCACTTCAGTTCAAGGAATAAGATTGTGGAATAATCTGGAAAGTGATTATAAAAATGTTGGTTCAATGTGTTTAAGAGAATGATTAAAATAAGTTTGTTAAAGAAATATGAAACTGTATAATGTATATCAAAAGTTGTTTGAAAAGGAATTGAAGTTTTTATTTTGTTTTGTTTTTTAATTATTATTGTTTGAAATTAATTTAGGAAAAAAAGGGCAGATATAAGAT
>NW_013952578.1:985088-988366 GCF_001266775.1 Austrofundulus limnaeus | reverse complement strand
CACCCTGCAGAGGAAACTCATTTCAGCCGCTTGTATCTGTGATCTTGTTTTTTCAATCACTACCCAAATTCCGTGACCATAGATGAGGGTAGGAACGTAGACCCACCAGTAAACCGAGAGCTTTGCCTTCTGGCTCAGCTCTCGCTTCACCACGACAGACCGGTACAGCGCCCGCATCACTGCAGACACRGCACCAATCCGCCTGTCGATCTCTCGCTCCATTCTTCCCTCATTCGTGAACAAGACCCTGAGATACTTAAACTCCTCCACTTTGATGAGTTAGCTCAAAGGTAAAAAAAACCAGTAGACTAAGTCTTCAAAAATGATCTCAGACCAGTTACAGGATTTTGAGTTACAGAACCTGGTTTTCTGCTCTCTTCATTTGCTGTAGTGCTCGCTGAGCAATAAACTTTGATGTTCTGCATTGTGAAGAACGTTTGTCATACTAGTGTCTGAATAAATCACATTAATTTATACAAACAAGGGATTTAATTCAGGACACTGCGCTTTCAAACATGAAAATATGCAGAAATTCATATCTGGAAGCATTTACGTTTAAAATAAAGTTTTAAACAGGAGTCAATGTTCATATTTAAGCTTTGGCTGTAGTTTATGCCACCATAACTTTCAATGTGTTAAAAAGTTTTTATGACTGTTAGAATGCACCTACATCATTTTTTACCATAGTATTCATGTAGCATGATGGTAACAGCTTTGTAAAACCACTGTGGCAGACCCTGTCCTCTAATTGATTTGAACTTAACGCAGGTCTAAATATCGTCGATTTGTCGGAGTTCCAGATCTTCGTCTGAAGCTGCCGGTCCCTCGGTGCCTTTATGTTCTTGCATATTTTGCTGCCAAATAATTTTGGCTGTGGCTCATCTCACCGACTCAAACTGTATTTGTTGCTTGGCAACATAAACATGGAGATTATTTCTTTACAACGCAACTGTTAAGGCTTCAGTGATTTAATGACACTGTTTTATTTTATTTTTATTTTTTGGCTCTGCACCAAGCTGTGAGTTCCCCACATGACATCCTGCTACCTGCAGGGYCCCATCTCACACTCACATTGTCTCTCTGGGAATCAGTGGAGTGTTCATCACTTTGTGTCTGTATGTGTTCAAAGATACTCTTTTCTCCAGCTGGATGTGAATCAAGCTGTGATAACAATTCTCTCAGCTATTTTCCCTTGAGGCACACGTTTGTGTATCTAACTTCAACGAACCCCGCCCCCCACCCCTTCCCAAAATGTTACGCTGACTCTAATATAAATGTTCATCTTAATCCACGCAGAAATTCTTAAATGTGCTTTTGAGTTTCAGAGGTKAGCCATTATGGGGCGCCAAGTGTAAAATAAAACGTTAAAAAAATGCCACTAACACATTTGTATTACTTAGCTGACTTTCTAAGAGTTACATTTTTTTCCACTAGCCTTATATTGTCATTTAATTCCATTTTTACATTTTGCTAATTTTAGCTAAATATTACATTTGTTAAAAATGTGTCAATATTAAATCTTAAATGTTGAAGTATACTTTTATGTATTATGGAATGGAACACAGCCTTTGGTATGACATCATCATCCTGAGACGATAGCAACTGCTAGCGCTCTAAAGCTGCTAACTCTTCCCTACAAGACATCAAACTGTTTTAAGCAGAGTTAGTAGCAGCTAGCATGAGCTAACCGTCTCTGCCTGATCTGTTCTGGAAGCACAATCCGTGCTGTCAGCTCATTTGCGCATGCGCTAAATGACGGACTTCCAGATTACCAGTTAATGCGCTCTATTTAGGAAAAGATACTCAAACTAATTATTTCCATACTTAATTATAAAGGTGTGCTAAATTATATTCTGAAAACTGTTTATTAAATTATATACATTCTGGTTAATAAAATAAAGATTCACAACCTAAAACTAACCTATTTTATTGACAATCATGTTATAATTAATCCCATCTCTGTTTTAATTTTTTTCCTGGAATAAAAAGCCACATCTGTTGCAAACCTTCTTTTCTATGAAACATTGTAGGTGATGAAAGACTGAAATTGAATCAGTTCTGTCATCAGTCTAGTGAAATGCTACATGCTAAAAACAAACAGTATTGATTGTGCTTCCGGAACAGATAGGGAAGTGACACTAAACAGGCTGTTGTTGTGTTCTGTCTTCTTGTGGATGGGTGWTCTGAACTGTAATTTCATTGTGCTCTGTACAATGATAATAAAGTCTTGTCTTGTGATGTCATTGTCCTGTGACAAAYGTCAATGCCATCTACTGCTAACGCTGCTAACTGCTGCTAACACTTYTAACACTGTTGATGATATTTAAGCTTWAAATTCAATGAAAACAATATGGATGGWATCAGTGGTCCTGCARTTTAAAATGCAGCTTGGACACTGGCCGTAATGTCACGTAGTGAAKCTTGAGCTGCTTTCAAGCATTAGCGGTTGCTATCGTCTCAGGATGATGATGTCATAACAAGAGCCGAGCACCGACTGAAAAGGCTGCGTACCATTCTAAAATACTTAAATGTGAACCACAACATTTAAGATTTAACTTTTAGATTAAAATTACATACATTTTTAACGTTTAAATTTAACGCATAGTAAAAATTGGCAAAATGTAAGAACATTGAGCTAAATAACAAAAAAATGTTAGAGTTTTTTAATTAGGATTTTACATTCAGAAAGTCAGGTAATTAATGTAAATGTGTTAGTGACAGTTCTTTTTTTAAACATTTTATTTTACGCTTGGAGCCCCTTAACCCAAAGCCTCAATCCACGTCTAATGCACGAAGCTCATGAGGCAGAGTTTGGATGCTGCTGGGATAATTTAGAATCTACAGATCTGGGACTGAGGAGTGGAGGAAGCTGCAGTTTGGTGCCTGAAATAGGCGAGCTCTCRAAATGTACAGCCTTGTGATATAGCAGACTCATACTTGGCTCTTTAAACCAGATCTGCCAAAAATAGTGCCTGTGGGYAAGATCAGCTGAACTCCAAGTGCCTGAAAAGGGACCTGTGGGCAAAATTTGGCTCTTGTGACAACGACACCATCTTCCATTTATTTCTTAAAGGGATCTCCGATTAGTTGTAACATTAGACTTTATTTGATAAACATGTATTTTAACTGTAAACTAAAGACTGTAAAAATACTGTAGGCTTAGTTTTGTAAATTTTTAAAAATATATTTTAACACAGATGGGGCCATTTTATTTACACACAAAGCATTCTGGGTAAATGATGACATGGATAGGTCCTCGGTGTGAGCGAGCTATATCC
>NW_013952578.1:981335-984379 GCF_001266775.1 Austrofundulus limnaeus | reverse complement strand
GCCTACAGTATTTTTTCAGTCTTTATTTTACAGCTAAAATATAGGCTATGTTTATCAAATAAAGTCTAATGTTACAACCGATCGTGGATCCTTTTAAATTGTTGCAACACCTTTATCTTATTTGAGATAATGAAATATAATAAAATAAAGAACATTTTTCATTGAGACAGTTTGTAGACACCTGAAGTATATTGTTGATGATTGATTTTTAATGACTGATTAATTTCTGCTATTTTGTCATGGTTGTGGGGGGGTCATCCTGTAACCTATGGGTTGCCGGTTTGATACCCCTTTCCATCCGTCTCAGTAGTTTTGTCCGTAGGCAAGACACTTCACCCTTGGAGTCCCAAGGGAATTGATAAAGTGCTACATCAAGCCATTTAGCATTTGTTCATTTCCATGAGAAAATACCACGTGGGTCAGATCCACAAAACATTTAGCATGTTTCATCATTTTAAATCAAAGCCAGAGATTTCAGACTTCCTACGCATTCTGTTGCCAGGAAACTAAATCAATCCCAAATGAAAATGTTTTATTATAATTGTTTTTTGATTCGTCTGAAGGACATTTAGGCCCTGGAAGTTGAGACGTTAAAGTCGAGGTGAACCTGGTTAACGATGTGAAACGTTGGCTAACACACGCAGCGGCGGCAGAGTCCAGAGAAGGACGAGTTGCAGGGAGACGCTGGCCGGCCTCCGGTTTAGTCACAGACTGTGGTCAAACTCTGTCAATCTTGGAGAATCCCAGCGCTGCCATCTGGGTCCAACTGGAGCTCCGTCCAGGCACCGCCAGCTGGCACAGAAAAAGAAATCTGTGTCACTGTTACAATAGGATGAAGCGAGGCTGGGAAGTCGGAGGGTCAGTTTAAAAGACAACACAGGGGTGCAGATGAGATTTTTGCACTGGGGGGTGGACCAAGCTTTCAGCAAGTGCTTTCAACCCATTATTTTTGTGTAATTTGGGCTTATTCATAGAGCTTAAGTTACTTTCATGACAGCTATGGGCTGCAGTAAAATGCCATTGCAGAATTATTAGAAATGAAAGATAAACATTGTTAAACAAACACCTTCACAATCCATACTAGGCATACAATATAAAACTGTTATTTGTGTGGAATACTGGTAAAAAAACAGCTTAGGGAAACTAACTGAGCACAACTGTGGAAGGCAAGGGCCAGGCTGGTGGAACACCAGTCCCCCCCCCCCCCCCCCCCCCCCCCCCCCCCCCACACACACACACCAAAACTTGCTTATAATTAGTTTTATTTCAACATTTGTGTGAGCTCAGAAGCGTTCATTTTAACTGGCAAACAGTAATACAGTATTACAAATTCATTTCTATTGGAAATGTTAACATTTAAAATCTAATGATTTTACTTGATAACTTCTTAATAAAATAATACACATAAAATTAAAAAATCTAGCTTTTCACCTTTATTTAGCTTACTATAAATATGACTAAATGGTGTTTATTACTGTTARACTAGCTAGGCAAATTCACATTACAAAACAGTTATCTTCCACAACTGGTAAAGTCAACAGATGTAGGATCACCTTCTTACATTTTTTTAAACACTCTGTTTTTTTTATTTCTCCTGTTTATTTCTATAATAAATAGAAATAACCCACTTCCTGTACAGTGACCAGTTCATCTAGGAGTCTGGGGAGTGGTGTGTTCACAAAAAGTGAGAACTTTGAGTTTTGAACAATGTAACTCTAAAGTTCAGTGCTCCCAGCACATCATAGACATACATACATACAAAAAAAAAAAAAAGACAGGTACAGTAACTACTGTTTATGTGAGTAACAGATATCATGAATTCAAATCGGGCTGGTGAGATTAATCCAACTCTCCAAGTTGGAGATCCGATTCTGAATTGGGCCTATTAGTTGTAGGACAAATATGATGGCGTCTCAGTGAATGCTGCAACGTAAACTAGTCTAACAGAACATTATCAGTTTTAATCTGGGATTTTTCTTGCCCTGTGTAGGGACAGTGAGAGGGATGGATTAGGGTCACTATGAATCTGGGAGGGTCCTACCTGCACCTAGTGCCCTTTTGACTCATTTTGCACACCCCCTTGGATCATGAGTCTGTTATGAATGTTTTTTTCTTGTAATTTCATATTTTTCTGCATAGTACCTTGCTTTTATTTCTATTTTTGTTTAATTTCATCTTGATAGTCCGGTACAGTAATTCTTATTCTTATTTTGATTTTGATCTGTTTATTTTTTATTGTTACTGTCTTTAATTCTATTATTATTGCTACAGCTGATAATGTCACATAGCAATACACTGTTTCTGTGGATTGATGTATGTATCTGCTGCCGCTGCTACACCAGAATTTCCCTGCATGAGACAATAAAGGCTGCTTCTATTTTATTCTATTCTATTTACTTTAATTACTTTAACAGGGTTTACATGTTTTCAAGTTTTACACAACTGGTCCATGTTTGCTTGTCCCTGTAGTGGCAGGTGGTGTTTGAACTGGGAAAAAACAAAACAAAAAACAAGTGATGCTGCTCCTTTAAAGAAAACTTTTCTCTTGGCTGATTGCTAAGAAGAAAAGTTTTGAACAGTACTTAAATGGTCCTAATATCAGAAACAACTTCTTACACTGTTGATTTTAGGCTACATTTTCTTTTCCTGGTAATTATAGAAACATTATGTGAAATAATTGGCCACCCAAAATTCATTCATTCATTCATTCATCATTATATGAGCAGTCATTTGGTCATCAAAATAGCTTGATGCTCCTGTCAATACTTTCAAGTTGGAAAAGATTAGATATATTAGAGGAACAGCTGAGCTTATTTGGGTCCATCTGGCAACATGTCATTCAACATTTGGAGAGGATAACAGAGTCTGATGCTTGTGCTTCCAGATTTTTATTTTTTTTTTGGTACTACCCCACTGCTGAGCTCTAAGGTTTGGCTGTTGAAGTGGTGGTGAATATTTTCTTTCTTTCTTTCTTTCTTTCTTTCTTTCTTTCTTTCTTTCTTTCTTTCTTTCTTTCTTTCTTTCTTTCTTTCTTTCTTTCTTTC
>NW_013952578.1:978805-981104 GCF_001266775.1 Austrofundulus limnaeus | reverse complement strand
CATTAGCACCTCTAGTAATATATTTACTGAGAAAAATGGTGACGTGTTCAATACTTGTTTTACCCGCTGTATATATCTTCCAAGAGTTTTTGAAATTTACATATGCTAAAAAAATTGTGATCTGACCTGGACCGGAGATTGGGAAGACAGCACACAACTGCTGCTGCTTAAGCTGTGGAATCACAACCCCACCCCCCATCCCCCACTTACAAAGTTTACGGAAGTTGACAAATTTACGTAGTGTAAACCAATGATTCCCAACCAGGGGTACACAAGCATATTACAGGGGGTACGTGGAAAAATGTGTGTAAAAAAAGTAAATAAAAATAGGACTGAGATTTCTAGGGCCCTATGAGTTCCGCAATTCAGAAATTGCAGTCGGAATCACAGAATTAACACAAAATGGAATCCTGCATAAAATGTGGAATCTCATGGAATTTGCTCATTTTGGTGAGTTTCTGACATATTTTGGACTCTGCTGCTTCCTTCACCTGCCATTACCTGGTTTATATATTTATTATTCACTTTCAAGGCAACATTTTTATCTTTGTTTAATTTGAGTTGAAAAGAATAAAATGCCAGAAAATTAAACATGCTAGGGGGCTAAATAAATATTTTTAATTTTAAAATCAGTTGTAGTACATTATAGTTTTAGAGAATCATCATTACATTTGACTGAAGGGATTTTAGTATGACAAAATGGCTCAAAGCATACACAAGTCTAAAAAGGTTGAGAACCCCTGGTCTAAAGTCCTGAAACATTCCAGCACTTTCAGGATCTTGGACAGTTCCTTCAGTCCTTCACACTTTCCAAGGTCCTAAAATGCTCCAGCACTTTCAGGACCTTGGACAGTTCCTTCAGTCCTTCACACTTTCCAAGGTCCTAAAATGTTCCAGTAATTTCAGGACCTTGAACAATTCCTTCAGCCTTTCACACTTTCCAAGGTCCTGAAGTATTCCAGCACTTTCAGGACCTTGGACAGTTCCTACAGTTCTTCACACTGTCCAAGGTCCTGAAACATTACGGCACTTTCAGTACCTTGGATAGTTCTTTTGGTCCTTCACACTGTCCAAGGTCCTGAAACATTACAGCACTTTCAGGACCTTGCATGTGGCTCTGATGCTACAGAGGCTAGAGACCATACACCTGATGAATACCTGACATCAGAGTTCACTCCTCCCTACACCAAGGTGTAGGAAAGGMGACACGAAGAAAACAAACARGAAAACAAATGAAAATGATCAAACTCATTGTGATTTATCAGCAGTAAATGGTCCTGGCATCCAAACAAACGCTCCCCCAATTACTGGTGTAGCAGAAGTGAACAAAAGCTGGTGAAAACCTACATAGAACTGAATTGAGAAGCTGCAAGGTTAACAGAATAAAATATGCACARTTTTTAGGTAGTTCTCAGCAGCAAATGATGATGAAAGTCTGATCTGTTTGTTCAGTACATTCATTGTCACGTGAGATTAAAAGAAGCGTAAAACAGCGAATTAGTTCTCACCGAGTGTGGATGAACTGATTAGACTCAAAAAACATGAAAACAGCAGAATGACTATGTGCAGCAGTTTGCCACACGTGGAGCTCAGAATAAAGCTGCTCGCTTAACATCCACCATGCTCTGAACAAAACCAGCTGGGTCCTCTGAAGTTGTGCTGAATCATCATGACTGCACATCWACGGCGCACATTTATGTTAAACAGCATGCACCATCATCATTCATTTGTTGTTTTCTTCTGCTTTTGCTCCATATTAATATTACATTTTGTAAATCACATAATAAGATGAAGATTGAAATGACTGCAATGTGACAACATATTCATTTAATATTTTAAACACAACAGTTTTGGTCGAGAGCACAATGGAGGGGAGGAGGGATACATTTCTCCCAGGCTCGAGGCCAAATATTTATGTTTCTGGCAGCAGGGATAGCTGCTTGTTATGCTTAAATTTTGGGGTATTAGCACTGCAAAAACTGGTCAGCCAAAAGATTGTTTTATGTGATGCAAAGGTTGGCTTGATGTATAAATCTGTGGTTAGATTTTATTAGACTGGAGAGACATGTTGAAATGAGTGTCCTAAACAAGCGTTCATTAATGTTGTTTGATGATGAAYTTAGGACATTTTGTTAAAGATTTTAGACATCATATACTATCTGAAGGAATTTTTTGTGTTCCAAGTCGCTTTTTTAAAAGATATTTGGCCAGTTAAATATTATTATTTTGGGATTTTCAAGATTTAAATAAAAGTATATTTGATTTTTTCAGTCACTATAGAAATATTTTTGCAGGTCCC
>NW_013952578.1:975140-977667 GCF_001266775.1 Austrofundulus limnaeus | reverse complement strand
GAGCTGCACTTCAAACTGCTGGACAGGTACCACTCATACTGTTTTTATGAATACATTGTGAATTTAGATTTTAAATATTATCTTTAGCAGTATTAAGGCCCCTGCATACTCACTCTGAACTGCCGAAATGGGTTCGGATTGTCGCAGTTTCATGACAAAAATTGCGTCATTCTGTTCACATTGCCTAAATTTCAGCAGCTTCTTGACACAACCCGCTGGTCGAACCTTTTACCCCCCTCCACATACGAACTGTGTGATTGGTCAGAAGTTTGTGGGAGTGTTTGTGCTGAAAGCGCTCAGAAGCTGCATTTTGTTTGAACCACTCGCTTCAAACAAAAAAAAAAAAAGGAAAAAGAAAAGCGACTCACTTCATGAGCCGACTGTTTTAGCAGGAAGAGGCATTTTATAAAGATAGTCAAATGGCCAAAAACACATGGATGGAGCTAAAACAAGCATTTTGCATGGTGGAATCTAACTGATAAAAACTTGAAGCTTTAACAGCGACAAATTTGTGGGTAAATAACATCGAGTGACGAGTCTCAGACTTTTTTTTTACGCGTTGTGGGCTTCAGTGGGAGGAACCCCCCCTGTAATGACATATGCTGCACTGGGAGGGGTTTCCCCAGGAGCTCGGCAGGGGGTGTCTCAGGGACTATGATAGGTGTATGCGAAAACAAACGCCAAAAAAAAAAAAAAAACACGTGACTGTGCATCGACTGTTTGGCTTCGGAGGGAGTATGCAGAGGCCTTTAGAAGTGTTAGCAGAAGTTAGYGGCAGATAACCAGGATGATGTCATCATCCTGCGACAAACATCAATAATGGCAYCAACTGCAAGCCACCGCTAGCCCCTGCTCCATAACTGCAAGTTTGATGTCTTGTAGGGAAACTTTAGCTGCACTGGAGCGCTGCGCTAGTGGTTACTATTGTCTCAGGATGATGACGTCATAACAGCGAAGGCTGCGTTCCATTCCAAAAATACCTAAATGTGAACTTCAACTTTTACGGTTTTACTTTTACATTTAGCTTTACACCTTTAGATTTAGGATTTAATATATTTTTTTTACATTTAAATTTAACATTTAGCAGAAATTAGCTAAATGTAAGAACAGTGAGCTAAAAAAACAACAAAATGTTTGTGGAGAAATTTTAACACTCAAGTGAGGTAAATAATGAAAAATATGCTAATTTTTTAAATGTTTCATTTTACATTTGGCACCACATACTTAAACTGTTATCATCTACAGTCTCATTGTCAGGACCAGTTTTGCTTTTGCAGCTTTGCTTAGATTTTTGGATAATAACGCACCAAAAACACTGGCCTATTTTTGTTTCTACATATTTTAAAAAGTCATATTTTTCTGTGGAAAGTATAAAGTCATTACAGCAACAAGCTCCACTTCAGCARTGCTTGTTAGAGGAAGCTAAAAGACACTTCCTCTTTCATTCTTCTCTCTCTATGTAAACTCATAGAGCACGATTACAGCGCACCAAAGTTACACGCTCATGCGCATGCGCAGAACCCACCTACTCCGGCGCCCTGGTTCCATCTTCATCCATCACTCCGCTTTTCCTCCTCCCTCCCTGCTCTCCTCCCTCCTCCRCGCCGGGGGGCACAGATGGGAGGAGACGCTGCTCCGTGTCTTTTCTCCTGCAGCGGGCTCTTCGCAGGACCGGAGGAAGAGGAGAAGCTCCACCGACAGGATCTCCACATCCTCCCCGCCGCTCTTCTCTCTTTCTCCGGGTGTGTCCGCATCCCGGCCTTTCTTTCTTTCCTTTGTTGTCTTTTTTTTTTTTTTTCTTTCATGGACGGAGAAGCTTTGGAGCCAGTCTCCGTGTTACGTGGATTTAACCCCCCCTCCAGTGATTGGGACATGAGTCCTCCTTTCCTGGTGGATGTGCCGCTCGTCTCCTCCGTTTTCTGGCCGCTGAGGGGCTGAAGATGCGGCTGCATGGTGGCGCGGGTACCTGTCCTGGTTCCGTACCGGCTCGGTTCGTCCCTGTAGACTGATCCATGCTGCTCGACTGATTTTTTTTAATTTTATTTGTGTTATTTCTATTTATATAGAAAATAAAATAAAATCGGGACCCATCACCTGCACCCTGCCAGATGGATAACTACTCCACTTTACCACGTAAGACACCTACCTGCTGCAGTATTCCTCATTAAGTGTTACCGGTGCCGTCATTATAAACTCTTTGTGCTGAGAAGTTAAACCAATAAGCCTATATATGTATTTTATCAAGATGTTTAATTTGCTGAGGCAGAAGGCATTTCATCATTTCTCTGTAGGCCTATTTGGACAAAATCGTGCAACAAAAGCAGTGACACTATTTTTTTCACCCTGCATGGATGTAAAAATTCAGCATCCAACCCCCTTTAAATTTCTATAGACCCTCCATCCTTTATGAGCCTGAGCTTTGTGATGAGCTAATGAAACAAACACGCCTGCAGGGGGAAGTTAGAGGTGTGTGTGTGTGTGTGTGTGTGTGTGTGTGTGTGTGTGTGTGTGTGTGTGTGTGTGTGTG
>NW_013952578.1:972379-974520 GCF_001266775.1 Austrofundulus limnaeus | reverse complement strand
CACACACACACACACACACACACACACACACACACACACACACACACACACACACACACCTGTTAAACAGCCTGAGGTATTTCGTCTTATTATATCTCATAATTTAGTTGTATCAATCTGTCGCACTTGTTAGAAGCTTGGAATGGCACGGCTTTATTGTTAACCAGCTGGCTTAATGGTTTAATTTGCATTTCTTTCTTTTTTAAATTTATTTATCATCCTGATGGTGGTTTTTCCAGTTTCAGTGAATGATGTTGGCTAATTCGTTGGTCTCACTGACTTGCAGGGCATATATTGAAGCAACAAGCAAAAAAAAAAAAAAAACAGCTTCTTTCTATCAAAGAGATTTTTTAATTACGATCTTCAGTGCAGCATTTGTTCAAAGCTTCTCTGTCCTGCATGTGTTGCTCCTAAGATGGCTCTTTTAATCTATTTTCTTCTCAGCAGAGCCCTGCAGTCTCTGCTAATGGCCTGATTTTGTATGATTTTGCAAACACTCGAATATGTGATGTCCTATTTGTTTTCTTTGGTCATATAAACCTAAACAACCCAGGCTGGATTTATATGCAGTTATTCAGCTATGAGTTGCTCTAAGATTTGAAAAAAATAAATAACTAAAAYTATCACGTGGTGCTTTATTGTCTGTGGTGCATAATATTGCTTTATAGATGGTGTGGTTTTAGATAACTGTGCCTAAACACACACTTATTATTGTCCTCTGATCTGTGCAGTTACTTCCCCTTTAAATTAATCTTGTCACAAACATTTTTTGCACCATATATATAATATTGTGAGCATTTATTCAAAGATCTAAAAAAGTAAAGGCACGTTTTCTGTATTGCATAAAATATAAAAACAGAAATGTTTTATAAAAACTGCACAGTCTGAGCAGGACACGCCTCATGTTTCATACGTGCGTTATAGTGAGAGTGAACTCCTAGGAGTCCATGCTGTGTTTTTTCAGTCATTCAGAAGCACCTTTTTTTTCTACTGGTCACTGCTCTCCTGCAGATGCTGCAGATGAGAAGACTGTTAGTTGAAGTGTGGGGAAAAACAGCTTCCTGGTGTCCAAGTAAAGGCATTGATGCCAGTTTATTTTTAGGAAAACATTGCATTGCAACGCAGTGAACATCATGGCACCACAGTGGTTAGTGCTGCCTCCTCAACAAGGCCGTGGTTTTACGGATAAAGCAAAACAAGCACGTTAAAGGGGACACATCCTGAAAAATTCACCTTTTTAGCCGTTAAATGTATTTTGTTGTGGACTTGGAGAGTCTAGGACTGCAGAAAATTTGAATTCAGTCTCTCTTGGTGCTGAGTAGATACCTCCATATTTTGTCTTTGTTCTCTATGATGTTTTCTGAACTATTATGTCACAATGTTTGCGACAGAACTTCCGGGTATGGACTTAACCAACTAATAGCCTGGCCCTTGCCTTCCTACACAGTTCCGCTCAATCCTAGTTTCCCTTCCCTGCTCTGTCTGGGATTTCTCCCATRGACGAGGATTTCTTCTGTAGATTTTCAACCGGGCCAATCAGTGAACAGAAGGAGGGGTTGTGAATGACAATGCCAATTTTTTGCACCGTTTCAGTCTGCCTGTAGTTTAGCAATGGCAGCGGAGGAAGTGAAAGAAGCCAGTCTTGTGTTGATAAGGCTTCCAAACTAAATTAAATTTGTCTCACAAAGCCTGCAGCTCTCATTTACAGCCACCTCGTTTAGCTCGGTACTTCGCTCTTCCCAGTAGGAGATGATTGTACAGCTCACATAATTTCCAGTTAGCTTCTTAGCTTCTTAGCTTAGCCTCCTTCACGGTGGAGCTGGCGCACTACGTATATCACGGCCAAACATTAGCGATTGGGTAAATCAGATCCAATCATTTTAAACTTCAACAGAGTCCACGCCTCCAGCAACAAATTGTTTCTCAATAGGAGAGAGTCCAGACCATAGACTTGAATAAGATCACTAGACTGAGCCTCACCCATACCGTCCACTGGTAGCATCTGTGACAGCATGGAGGAGCAGAAATGGTGTCAAAACAGGACAACAGCTCACAACCTCCATAGAAATTAATACATAAACAGCAGCTGAACCGGATCTGTTTCACAGATTATCTGTCATGTTTTTACAATAAATTAATAA
>NW_013952578.1:950247-971959 GCF_001266775.1 Austrofundulus limnaeus | reverse complement strand
AAATAATAATATTTATATTTACCAGTCAACAGTTAGAAAATGTTCTCTGGTTATAGGATGAAACTTGTAATATTTAATAGTTTGTGTTAAATTGTAGCATGATTCAACAGAGCTAAACTCTGTATATATGCTCCACAAGCTAATATCTGCTAACCAGTTCAATAACTAACAGTGATTACATGGACTTTATAAGATTATTTAAATTTTAAACTGTTACATTATGTTCTGCTCAGATCACATTGAGCTAAATAAGATCAAATCTGCTGACTTGTGTTGTAAAATGAGACGTTTTCCTTTTTATCTTCTGTTAATAAATCCATAACACAAACATCTTTTCTGACATTATTTAAAACATTAGATAGATTATATAAACTGTAAAATATTAATAATAATGGGGGTTAATATTATTATTAATAGGTTTTATGATTTCTACATCGTCAGTCCTTTTTTATCTGCTCTGTTGTYAACATGTACAGTAATGGGAAATCCAGAGTCTTGACCGTTTTGTGTTAGCCGTTAGCTTCTCCAGCCGATCACAYGGTCACCTGGTTTCTGCACACTCCAGCTGTTCTATATAAACTCCTTGGTCCAGACCCTCTGAATGAAACAAAGTACAAGGCAATGGGCAGGTTTTTAACAGGCTAACCAATTTCATAGTCTTAATTCTCGTCTCGCTTTGGGTCAGACTCTGCCTCCACGATTTATAGCTGGATGGACAAGTCTTCCCTTGTTGACTTTTTTTATTGATTTGTAAATAAAGTTTCTGTTCCACTATATAGTCACATTTTTGCTACCAAACTACAATAAAGGCCTTGTTTGGATTTAAAGAGATAGCATCAAAATGAGTTAATCTAATATACACTGCCAAAAAGGGGTGAAAGAGGGGCTTGTGGAGTTACAATAAGAAGGAATTCAGACCAAAGAATTGCAGTTCCACTTAAATAGACCCCGACTGAATGATTTAAACATTAAAAAGAAGGATTTAAAAGCATGTGTCTCCTTTAATGTGTCCCTATGTGAACGGTTTGTCTGTCATTCGTCTTTATGTGTCCTTGTGATGGACCTGTTCAGGTGTCCCCTGCCTGTCTCACAGTGATCACTGGAGAGACCAGAAAAAGAAAAAGTGAGTGGATGAATCATGCATGGGATGAACAGTTTTACTTGCGTTACCTGTCAGACAGCCTAATATTATGGCTTACCGGCATCTCTTTCTAAGATTTGATGATGATGTTACTTAATGCACCTTTTCTCTTTTATTTTAAAATTTCTCTTCCTCATTCTAAAACTGCATATTAAATTATTATCTYGCGTTAAGCTGTGCTAAATGACTACCAGCCAAATTCAAAGCTTTTATCTTTTAGTCCTGTTTAATACTCCAAACATATCTAACTGCCTCATTTTGTCATAAGTAGTGCTATAGCTACTGTCACAACAATCATTAAAGACGGGTAACTTTAAGACACTAGCTCAGATTTTTATTATTTCTATTTCTCCGATAGCTGATCCTCAATTCCTCTCTTTCTTGTCTGTTGAACATACTAAACCTATAATTATAATCCTCTATTCTGTCACAATACAATGTTAGTATGTATTGGAGATTCTTATGTTTTACACCGTTTGCTTTAGAGGTAATTTTTTTTGGCATAGAAAGACTGAAACAGAGAAGTACTGTTCATATGTGAGCAATGCTTTTCTTTGTGGGCCAGCCTTGGCTCGGTAGTAGTTTCTACTTGAAAGGTCAGTAGTTCAGTCACGAGCCCCTCGACATGTCTCAGTATTTAAAAGCACTTTGAATGTGTGTGAGTGTGATTTGGTGGAGAAAAACACACWCATTGAAGCCCTTTTAGATATTCGCAAGCATTTCAACCATTTGTGATTATAAAAGTGGGAAAATGCTCATATTTTACGAGGACATATACCTGATTACCGTTATCACACACTAAATCATTTGGTTTTGCTTAATGGATGCTGCCCCAAAAACCCAAATATAGAAGAAAAGCCAGCGCTCACAAAAATGATTTACTGTAATACGAGCTTTTTTAAAAATTGTACAGTAGGACAAACGGAAAGTTTCATTCTTTGACTTTGCTGGAGATGGTTTAAAGCGTTCTCTGAATTCCTCTGTGAGTACTGACGGGATTCATCACACACCGCTTTTATTCTAGAATAGTGCGAAGTCCTTTCATGCCGGTCTAAAAAAAGCATCCCGGAGTAAGACCGACAATCAAGACGTGATAAATGCAACAACGTTTTAAGCAGCCAACTTGCGCACGGATAGGACTYGAGCTCCACTCAAGCTCTGACAGGACACTGCTGTTCTTTCTGCTGCTGATGCGGGCCGGTTGCCTAGTGACTGTATCCATGGAACCGGCTCCTATCGTCATGGTGATGGGCCAAGGGAGAGAGACCCGGCGAGGGAGGGGGGGTACCGAGATACCAGTACATCTGCAGCGTGTGCTGTGATGATGAGGACGGATTGTGATGTTTTCTACCAGGATGGTGAAGATTGCGCTGCTTTGACTTTGACATATTGATGTTGTCAGATTAGCCTCTGGCAGGACGGAGGACACACAGAGTCAAGTTTAATTTATCTCTGTTTCGCCACTTTGCAGTGTTAACAGTCTTTGTGTTGTTGCCCAAAATATAACTAATGAAGAGGCAAAGGCTGGTTGTGAAAGCTGTAATGTCATGGTTTTTAAAGGGCCAATATTATGTGTTTCTCAGTCATATATTTAAACACTATACCATAATAAAGTATCTATGTCACCTTTAGCTGTTATTAAAATGCTGTTTTTATGTTTAAATAGAAAATAAACTTATCTTCTCATCATTTCCTCTTCTAAACGCCTTGAAATTGGCCTCTGTCTCTTTAAGAACCACCTTCCGCTTCTGTCTCGTCCATTTCAGTGCGGTGGGGGGTGGGCCGCGCGTGTGCTATGATGCAGTTTACTTGGCATCTGAAAATACATTTCCTCAAAGGTATTTTGAATCTGACAAGAGCTTCACTGAGTGAKMAGYARTGTTAAGAGCAGCAGACAGTTTAAGTTTCACTTTCACTTTGCTCTGTTACTACCGAGAGCCTGCAGGAGTCATGGGTGGGGTGTGGTGGGTGTGCTCTGCCATGAGGAAGTTCAGCTTAAAGACACGTCCCAGATGTGTTTCTGGTCCCCACCTGTCGTTTTGCTCCTCAGCATGTCTTCCTAAAAACGCTGCAGGATTTCCCAAACATGCATGAATGAGTCAAAGCAAGGCTTTAGGGATGTTTTTTTATGAGAGTATAACATTATAACATAATATAAAACTCAAAAGTTGATTTTACATGATATTGCCCCTTAAAAATTTATTTTAAATAAACTTAGCACAAAATGTAAGGAAATTTGTGTTTTGGTAGATTATTTCTTTGTTGTAGCAATGCTTTTCAGGCAATACAGTTAATAATATTGTTGGAAAGCCTGTTAATTTCTCTTTTAAATGGTGCCACATTTGTAAGGAAACATGCATGTGTGGGATGAGCCAACCCATTCTCACTCCCAACTCGTCACATATTGATGCTTGGTCAGGTACCGTCTGCGTCCAGTTTTGACGTGTCAGGTAAACCCCACGCATCAGTTATTAACGAGATGAKACGGAGGGGGAGGAGCACATTGTCTTATTTTTGACAAAAGTAAGAAATGATGACAACTAACCATCCCAGACCCTAAATTTTACTTCTATTGGCCCTATACATCCTATCCCAATCATTAACCGTGATCCCTCATATTAACCACAGCCCCCCAACCCAAAGACCCCTATGTGGCGCAACCCGGAGTGAATAACTGACGTGAGGGGGTTACCCAATACAACAAAACTGGACACAGACGGTACCTGACCAAGCGTCAATATGGTGACGAGTCGGAGTGAGAACGTATTAGATGAGCAGAGCTGAGTATGTGGGATGTGYATATGAAAATTTTGCAAAATCTTCTCAGCCATTGCCAAACATCTTCTGGTACACCTGGATACTGTCAATCAGGTGCCCGGTGTAAGATTTATTGCCAAAGAAATAATCTACCAAACACTAATTCCCTTTCTTTATGTGCTAAATAGAATAGAATAGAATAGAATAGAAATAGTCTTTATTGTCCCACTGAGGGGAAAGTCAGGTGTCACAGCAGCATCCGTACAGAGTACGATATACTATATGTAAGTATATTTATGTTTGCACTATAAATGGATGTGATGTACATGCTTTAAATAAAATAGACAATAAAACAAACACAAATATTTTTTAGAATTTATTAGTAATTTGAGTAACTATCATTCAAATAACATAATAGTTTACAACATTATCATCCATTCATGATGTGCGGATCCATACTGATATAACTAAACTATTGAAATCTCTTCTAAATCAGATGCGGTTGGAGGGAACTACGTTTTCTTCTGCTTGGGTGATACATAGTGGCATGTGGGCCACCAGTCACTTAGTCTGTAAGTGTTACATGTATGGCAGGTCATTTTTAACATAGAATCTGCTTCGTCTGACTGTCCGTAATTACATTCTAGATGAGGGGTTCCCAGATTTTTCCATGCAATGGCCCCCCTCAAACAGTACTAGCTTCTGGCCTGGGACCCTTTTTCATACCCACAAACAATGCTACAAAATATGTGAAAAAACATAAACCTTTAGAACTTTTTTTACTCTCTTTTATTCACTATTCAAAAATTATTACATTTGTTTAGCATAAGGATTTTAAATTGTACTAAGCAAATATAATGGGGCTAGGGTTAGAAAGACCTTTAAATTAATAAATAAATTATTCCATCTTGTATTCTTTATAAAGCTGCTATTTAAAAAAAATGCTACGTTTTTAGATTTACCAGACACATTTGTACAAAGTGTCAGTATCATATCAGTATTGCTGATACCAGTTTGAGTTGTTCTCATAATTAGTATCAGAAAGAAAATTGGCCGTATCGAACAATCATAGTATGCATTATTCCTTCCTCCCTCTTTCTAGATTATTATAAACTGATCCATCCATCCATCCATCCATCCATTTTCTTCCACCTATCCGGGGTCGGGTTGCGGGGGCAGCAGCTTCAGAAGGGAGGCCCAGACCTCCCTCTCCCCAGCCACTTCTTCCAGCTCCTCCGGGGGAACTCCAAGGCGTTCCCAGGCCAGCCGAGAGACATAGTCCCTCCAGCGTGTCCTGGGTCTTCCTCGGGGCCTCCTCCTGGTGGGTTGTGCCCGGAACACCTCACCAGGGAGGCGTCCAGAAGGCATCCTTACCAGATGCCCGAGCCACCTCAACTGGCTCCTCTCGACGTGGAGGAGCARCGGCTCTACTCTGAGTCCCTCCCGGATGACCGAGCTTCTCACCCTATCTCTAAGGGAGAGCCCAGCCACCCTGCGGAGGAAACCCATTTCAGCCGCTTGTATCCGGGACCTCGTTCTTTCGGTCATGACCCAAAGCTCATGACCATAGATGAGGGTAGGGACGAAGATTGACCGGTAAATCGAGAGCTTCGCTTTCTGACTCAGCTCTCTCTTCACCACGACGGACCGGTACAGCGCCCGCTTTACAGCAGACGCTGCACCAATCCGCCTGTCGATCTCCCGCTCCGTTCTTCCGCCATTCGTGAACAAGATAACTCCTCCAMTTGAGGCAGGACGACCCCCCTGATATTACAAACTGAGCAGACATGAATTTATCTGGAAAAAATAAAGACAACTTGGACTTTGCCAAAACCACATTTTGCAACAGTATATTTTTACACGTTAGTAAGTTTAAATGTAGCAAACACAACTAGAATGTTTAGTTAAAGGCCTTCTACGGACTTCTTCAAAAATGGTACCATGCAATAGTTAATAATCTACTCTTTTCCAGCACTTTCTTCCCCACATAGTTTGGGTATTTACTTAATACACAAGCGCACAAACTTATTAAATACAAGCAGGAAAAGAGCATATCTGAGAGATACTGGAAAGTTTTACTGAAAGCCACATGGACACATGGGAAAGTCAGGAGATCAAACCTTTCAATTGCAAGAAGACATTCTACCACCTGTTATTGAAGAGAGAGGGTTTCAGATGGTAAAGTTCCAGTTATCTTATTAAAGCAGTTGCCAATGCTTTTGTGCAAAACTCACATTATCTTCTGCAGCGGTTTGCCTTTTTTCTCTTAAAACCACCAAATCCAACATTTGCCGGATTTTRAAGAAGCAAAGCAAAGGAAGGGTAGAGTAGTGCCCTGGGGGGAGGGAGGAGGAAGAGACAAACATTTTCCTCTTTGTTACGGCACCTTCTGTACCGTAGGTTCACACATGCTGCGTAAGACTGCTCCAAACTGTTTTCTTAAAGAATACCTTTATCCCATTTATTTTATGCATTTTTCTGGTTTGATGTGATTTCCTTTCTCTGTTGGTACCGATTCACATGGGGGCATTTTTTGGTCTTTTCTTCAGTGACATTGTTACCATGGATGTATTGTTTGCATTGTTTTCTGGGGAATGGCGTAATTATATGTATTGAATTCAAGACTTTGCCACAGTCTTAACAGAGAAACAAAATTAGTTGCTAAGGAGCTTTTGTTTTATTTTATTATAAGCACTTCGAATATGTTAAGGAGTCTTTTGATATTTTTACATAGTTGGTTGGTTCCTGATCTGTTCGAGTTGTTGATTCAAGTGAACGTCTCACACTGTATCAGGTCCCACGAATCCGAAGTCTAAATTAACCGAACTTTCACAGGTCGGCTTGCTGCTCTAGTTCAGTCTCTCCCCAGGAACCCAGGTTTCTGGCTAATGCGAATAAATGTACACTAGGGCTGCACGATGTTAGGAAAACCTGAAATGTGCGATAACAGTGCTTCATTWTGCGATGACGATATGACTTGCAATAAATGAACACATAAGTATGTAGTGTTGATGCCTTTCTGCTGTTCGTTCAGATAAAAAAATTAACAAGCAAATAATCATTTCCATTTCAGCATGAAATTTTAAAAAATACGAAGAGATCCATCCAATTGATCAAATACGAGAAGAGCTCCATTTGATTAGTGAAATACTTCAAGCTTCCGTCTGAGTGACGAAATGCATAAATGCACATTTTTTGAGCTGACTATTAATTGCAGTTTATGCAGTTTTTTGCGATATGCGTATTGCACAGGCTGCTATCACGATGACGATAATTTTTCAATACATTGTGCAGCCCTAATGTACTCGTATTTTTTGCGATATCTCGTCTGCGCCAGCCTGTTTAGGGCATTAGCGTACTCGCTGTGATCCATTTCGCTGTGTTTGAACTGCAAATCACTTCCTGCCCCCCATCTGACATATGTGCGTCATCCGGGTCATGTGACTGAAACCCAGCAATAGCTCCCCAGAACCATGGGTATCTTGAGTTGCTTCTCAGGTTCAATAGCTCCCCATGAACGCAGGTAATTCAGTATGCTACTCCAGTTCAATAATTCCCTTGAAAGGCAGGTGACTTGGTTTGGTGCTCGCGTTCATTAGATCCCTGGTAATTTTGCTTGCTGCTTCAGTTGAATAGCTCGCCGGAAACATAGGCCGCTGCTCCGGTTAATAACCCGCTGAAAATGCTGCAGATTTTGATGAGTGTGGTCAGTCCACCGGGACAATAACATCAGAAATGCTGACTCGCGGTGAGTCGTAAATAGACATAAGTTTACATAGATAACATACAGTTAACACAAGTTTGGTTAATCTTTTATTTCACTTAGACTTTGCAAGTTTTTGCTACTTTATTAATTTATCTGTATGAAATATATTTTTATGTCCTTTAAATGGCTGCTTGGAGGGTTGCAGTGAGCAGCATCAATGACTCAAATGAACCAGATTGTTTTGGTAATTGAGTAACTTGGTTCCTTAAAATGAACCAAATTTACCAGCTTTAAATTATACATGTAAAAAAACGGAGTGTTAAATTTGCAATGTCAAACTTTTCAGAGTTAATTTCAGCTCCTCGTGTGTTATTTTAACACTTTCTGAGTAAACTGACATCCAGTGTTGGTGTGAATTCACAGAGTWGATTTCGTCAGTGTTGTCTCAACTCTGGACAGTGTTAAATAAGCTCCGCCCACTGTTAAGTCTTGATTAACACTTAACAGTGTTGTTATATAACACAATGCAGTGTTGAAAGAAGTATTCTGAAAAGCCCCGCCCTCTTCCTCATGGACTAGAATTTTCTCAGCAAGGAATGCTGGGTAATCATGTAGAAATGATGTGTTTACGTGTCTAAGACTATTAAAAAYGTTCATGAATGTAAAAAAAAWTTTTTTTTTCTGGTTAGTTTTCTTGTTCAGGTTGGTTAGTTTTTCAAGTTTAAGTTTTGTGTTATTTGCCATAAGTCAACACCATGAGTGAGAGGTACTTCCTGGTGGGTGAAGGCTGTTGTGCCGTTTTGCCAATGACGAGTGTTAATACAACACCTCGAGTTGATTTTACCTCTAGAATAGAGTGCAGAACTCTGTGTACTCTGCCTCACACTGTGTAAAAAAGAAAATCAAAATTATAATATTAGTATTACACAATAAAGTATACTTTTTAAAGAAAGTTTAGTGTAAAATTAACTCCATAAAAATTTAACAATATTACTCTAGAGTGTTAACGAGCTATGATGTTAAATAATTTTACTTGATTCATTGATTTTGACACTAAAATTAGTAAAATTAACTGAAAAGTTTACACTGGCTATAGAGTACATTTTACACTAATTTTGAGTGGGACCAAATATATGAAACAGAGTTAAATTCAACTCTGGAGGTGTTAAAATTACACTGTTTTTTTTTTACTGTGATACACTTCTGTAACTTTTTATAAGCAGATAATAACCTTTTTTAATTTAAATGATTTGGATTGAAAAAAATTACATTTTCATTGTCGGGTACACAATTAGGCATAAACTAAGCTAACAATGGATTAAACAGAAAATTATTGGAAATTTTTGATTGTATATGTTTTTTGTTTTTGAACCCAAAAGGCTTTTTTTCTTATATTTGGCAACAAACGAAAATTGTATCCTATAGAGCACAATGCTAGGTGAACAGATGTCATGTTAGTCCTCAGGCTTCACTTTCAGATGCAGAGTTCACAACTGTGATCYACCAGGCAGCATCTTTTTCTGTGATGTATTGATTGGACAGATTGCGGAGCTTCTGGTATTTTGCTGTCATAACAAAGAGCTTCTCTTCATCTATTGTGACAGTTACAAGAATACTCAAGAAGATGACCTGTCACTGACAAGGAGGAAGTCTGGGCAGGATAACATGGCCGGGCTGTCCATGTCTAAGATGTAGCTGTTCAGAAATGTAACAATCCTGATGCAGCATAGGTGCCCATCTGTTGGTTTATGTAAGGAACAGCTGTTTACATTGTATAGCTGCATCATTTATATATATATATATATTTTAATTAAAATATTCTGTCCAAAGTCATAGGTAACTGTATGATTAGCAAACAGCACGGCAGGTTTGCAACMTGGTATTTCACACGACACAATAGGCTCAGTAGAGTTGTGTATGTGTGGGATGCTGAGTCTTTCACACTTTACCATTTCACACCGTGTGACACAGTGTTTCTGCTGAATCTGCAGGGTTTTGCGTGCACACTTGTGTGTGTATTTGCAACCAAGTTTCATTATGAGGGAAATGGATTTGCAGTAAGACTGCTTTTTCCAAAAATCATGCAATTAAGTACTTAAAACTTTGAGAGTTGACTAGGTTTAATGGTACTTTTTACAGTGAATCCCACCTCATGAATAATTTGCAGTATGCATAAGAAGTGCTCACATACCTTAACCAAATTCATATTGGGTAGCAATACCATATATAACCTGGAATATGTTGTACCTGGTACTTACAAATACTGGGTTTTATCATAAAGTGATTAGTTATCCTGTACTTACAAGCTCTGTACATGGTATCAGATACATACCAGGTATGGGACTGGTAAATACCAGTTACATACTTGGTAAGTAACTGGCACTTACTTTGTACTTCTGGATTAAACATCTGGAACTTGGTAAGTACCTGGTGTGTACCAGGTAAAGGCTTGGTATTTACACTCTAAAAATGAAATGTTGGATTTACTTAGCCATGTTATGTGACCTGGTTCCACTTAACTGAGCTGAGTAAATTCAAAGCAACATGCTCGTGTTCTTTGATTAAAAAAACTGGTATATTGCTTTGAATTTACTCAACTCAGTTAAGTGGAACCAGGTCACATAACATGGTTAAGTAAATCCAACATTTAATTTTTTACAGTGTACCAGGTACATACCATAGATAGTATCTGGCATGTCCTTAATACAGGGCTATTCAACTAAATTGCACACTTACACCAAGTCAACAGCTCAGGGGCCGAACATCCAGTAATTAAAGTTATTATGTAAATAAACCAAGTATTACAAAGATCTGTTACCTTTGAAACACTTTATTTTGTTGTATTTAATCATGAATACAACATATAGAACCCTATAAAAGTAGTGATATTCAAACAATATCAAAAACAAAGAGAACGCTTTATGCCTCCTATTTGACACAAATATTATTTTGGCATCTCTGCTTTACCAAATTTTGAAACCAATTTTATTTTCACTTTCATAGTTTTGTCTTCAACTGCTTGTAATTTTAACTGTTTTAGGTGTTCATTGAAATGGTTTTTACCAGCTTCTAGCCACGATGATATTTCTGTAGATACCAAACATGTCTATGTTTAAAAGAACTCACACTAATTAAAGTAGAAAACCAGGGTTTGGGCTTAAGAGATGAATGAACCAATTGGCGGGACGAACTTTGGTCACTCGCGGGCCATATGTGGCCCGCTGGCTGCCGGTTGAATAGCCCTGCCTTAATACTGTATGTACTAATTTGTATTATGTATTCCTACTAATGTTTGCATCAAGGATCGTACTTTGAACTACTTTTTCAAACAATATCAAAATCCACTTTGATGTTTTAGGTTTGAGTAATATTGTACCTGCTGTGATGTTGATGTAAATTCTTAGACATTCAGATCGTGGCAGTCTTAGTTGCTTGAACAAAACACAACTGGGCTTGTGTTCTTGTTTCTTGAAGATGTTTTCACCTTTTGCCCGATACGCTTTCTTCAGTTCTGGTTATGGATTGGGGGTTTTGGGCTCATAAATCATAGCTGAGACAATCAGACTAAAAGGGTCATTGGCGTCACATGAGTCACTAACTCTCCTACCCATGCTGTGAGTCACTCGGGTCTTTGCCACTTGTGAGTTGTTCACCAATAAAATCAAAATGAGACATGTTGTTGGCCACAGTTTCAAGATGTAAAAATAGCCGGAACCACATGACTTCTTTCGCTTTTTTGGTTTTTTTTTTTTTTTACCATCAAAGTATCTAATTTCTCTGTCCAAAATGTTGCAAACGTCCTTGCAAGAGTGTCCCCTTATCCCTAAGATGTAGGCGGACAGCTGAGTCTTGGCCTGAGGAACTGGCTCTTCCTTGTGCCATGTGTTTTGTGTAGTTGTTGTTTAGTTTCCCTCCAAGCCTTGAACACTCCCCGCTGCACTGACCTGCATACACCATTCAGTTTGATTCGGGGTGTTTAATCTTTAGGATGAACTAACTACTCCTGAAACTTACTGTATTTATTCAAGCATAATACGTAAAATTAAATCCATAAAATCATCCATAAAGTTGGGGGGTAGTACTATACTCGGATAAATATTTTTACTTATGTATTTTAATCTGCTTCATTCACAAAATACCTGAGTCCGGAAATGAAACCGCGTCGTAAAAAGCAGTTGAAACAAGCTTACCTGTGACACTCCTCCGTGCTTCAGAGCGAGATAGTAACAGATCCAAGCAGGCGACATGATGTGAAAAAAAGCGGGGGTGGGGGAGTAGTTCTGCACCTTAGTAAAGATAATGAACTAATGACATTAGCGTGTGACCGGGCCGCTCCTCGAACAACAACAAACACATGTTCGTCTGTAATGGCTGCCGTCAACCGGTGTTCTGAAAAAGTTTGTATCCCTGAAAAAACATTTCCCCACCAGAGGGGGCGCTCGCGAGTAGGAAGTAATCTGCTTTTCCCCCACGAGATGGTCCAAATCTCATGTGAAGTCTCTGTCTTTTGTGTTGGCGCCTCCTGGTGGACTATGTTTAAAATGCCAGAATTCATATGATGCTGCTACAGCTGATATATATTTGTTGTCAAAATACCTTTTAGTACATATGTTGTTAAAATAAAATGAACAGTCCAATGATCATTTTACTGATATGTATAAAGACTGCAAAGGCTGAAAAATGTTGAAGTCTGTATGAAATTGGAGGTACATGTAGTTTGAGGATTAAATTTTTTATGCATTTTAAGCTCAAAAAAGGGAGGGGCCGTATTATACATGAGATCGTATTATACACGAATAAATACGGTGTGAGGTGATAATATTTTTGTGCTTGACCTTTTTGTTTGAATTTGTGAAGTGCTTCCAGGATTTTGTGTGTCCACGATATGAGGGGGATGCAAAATTGAACATTTTGAACTCCATTTCTTTGTTTATAATTTCTTTATTTTGTAGAACACAAAAGAAGATTAGTGGAATAGGGAAAGTTTTGGGAAACAGAGAGCAAAGTGAGACCAAAAAGACGAGGAGGAAGACAGGTGAGTGTGAGTAATCTTGACAGCATCTGCCTGCTGTCCTTCTCTGTGTGTCTCAGCTCAGCTGTCACGGCTATCAGACGGGAAGMGTCTGAGAGATGGATTGTCTTTGTCTTAGCTCTCACTCAGGTTCGTTGCTTTTTGGCATTTTATCATCTCGATACGACAGCTCCCTCTCTGTAATCACCTCTTTACGTTTATGTGTTTAAGTTTTCCCCCACAAAGGAGAAGCTGACATTTATATAGTATTATTGTCATCACRTTCGATGACATAACTCCTGAGTGTTGGGCCAATGTTTCTGCCTCAGCACTCTCAGCGTGTTTATTCCTATACCATGAAGACAGCTTCTAATAAAAGGATTGATTATTTTTAGTTAGTGACTATTTTTAGTACCATTTTCTGACAAGACAAGATTTTAAGGAGACATATCATGCAAAATCCACTTTTTGTTGTGGACTTGGAGCCTCTAGGAGGTAGATAAGTTAAATTTGGTCTCTCCTGGTGCTACAAAAACATCTTTATATTCTTCTTGGGTCAGTTTTCTCTATTTTTTCTTATGTTTTCTGATGTTTACATCAAATAAATAATTGCCAAATAAGGTCTGGATTTACCGACTTTAATTTCCTCGTCTTCATTTTCCTCTGATTCTGGGTCAGACTCTTATGGAGCCCGCGAGGGGACATGGGGGATTTTTTTCTTTTGCGTTCCCACGCAATACTTTTGCATTCCCTCGCAATACTTTTGCGTTCCCTCGCAATATTGTTTTGCGTTCCCACACAAAAGTTTGATTTGTATATGAACTGAATTAATTCAGACATTAATTTTGAAATATCCGGTTACCAAAACAGGATGTCTCGCCACAAGTTTGTGAAATTGACTTTGATGTTGCGTGGCTGCGCTGTGTTAACATATCAGCATATGACATACTTCCATGCATGGCTGTGTGATATATTCATTCTGAAGCTGAATTAAAGTGGGAGGCTAACTCGCTAATGGTAAAAGTGAATTTATTAATAAACCGGCAGGCACAACAGTGTTTAACGACTTTTGCAAGGGAACACAAAAGGTATTGCGAGGTAACGCAGTACTTTTGCATAGGAATGCAAAAGAAAAAAAATCCCCCATGTCCCCTCATGGGCTCAGTAGGCTCCAACATGTAAGACAACTCTTCTGTTGTTGACGTCTTTTAATTAATTTGTAATTAAAACATTTCTGCACCGCTAAAAAAGGATAACCCTCTTTCTCAAACCAGAGTGGACCGGTCTGGAAGCCAGAGGGAGGCGGTGTGTGAATTGTCTTAAAGGAACAGTAATAAAACCACACATCAGAAAAGGGGTGAAAGAGAGGGACTGATAAAGTTAGAATAAGTAGGAATTCAGATCAAAACATTGCAGTTCCACTTTATAAAGACCCCAGCTGAATGATTTAAATGTGAAAAAGAAGCATTTAAAAGCATATGCCCACTTTAAAGTAGACATCTGTCTTTGTAAATCCAAACGAGGAGCTTCATACCCCGCCCCCTTCCAGCTTTTAGACCAGTTCATTCTAGTTTGATAGAGGCGTTTGCGACTATATAGCAGCGCAGAAATGTTTTATTTACAAATTAAAAGATGTCAGCAATGGAAGACTTGTCTATCCAGTTTTAGATATTGGACCCAGAAGCTGCGTTTCCATTGCAAATGTGCGCAAAACTTTGTCGATATTCTGTTAATGTCGAAAAAACACAGTTTCGCAACTRCAGTGTTTCCATTAAGTAAGAAATGCTATTAAAGTCACGCGTGAATACATTTGTTCTCATGATAAGTCATTACAAACATGGCGGCGATGGATGTAAACACATAGCATGTTGCTACTGCGACACTAGCGCTCATCATCAGAGGAGACGTCAGCGTCTTTTATCGAGGCTTTGCAGAGACAAGTCCCTACTTGGGAGCGGCTACGTATGCTGTGTTTTTGGGAAATTGTAGTCGGTGAGTTTACTATTTTATACTACTTTTGTGATATTACTAATATTGCTACTTCCTGTTATCTTCTTTGTCACCATCTTTTTCGCCAGTAGAAACAGCCGGTTGTTGATCACGTGACTCCCGTGATGTGAAAAATATTTCCATTGCAGTTTTGCGAAAAACCCCAATTTCGAAACGGCCGAAATACCACCTCATCCTAGCGCAAAAACATTTAGTCGAAAAACGTAATTCTAATTTGCGCATTTTCATGGTCAATGGAAACGCAGCTAGTGTCTGACCCAGAACCAGAGGAGAATGAAGACCACCAAATTGTAGTTGTCCAGACCTTATTTGGCACTCTCAATGCAAATGCAGTGACCTAACAGTTCCGAAAACATAAAAAATAGAGAAAAAAATTTGACTCAAACAGAATATAAAGATATCTATTCTGTACTCCTAGAGACTCAAAGTACACAACAAAATGCATTTAATGGCTAAAAAAAAGTAGATTTTGCATACGTCCCCTTTAAAGAATGCTTCACTAAATGACATTAGTCCAGATTTCCTCTGTGGGAAGAAATTGGGAAAAGTCCCACGGCTCAGTGTATGCACTGATGTGGAGAAATTAGCTTCACTACACGTGACTGAGGGCAGACCTTATAAGTCTGTGTGTATTTCTGTTTACTTCACTGTGTTCCTCCAAACACTTGTGATCGCCCATCCATGCATGTGTGTGAGAGTGGTGTGAGTGTCATCGTGTGGCTGTATAAACTGTGTGTTTGAGGCAAAGACGACTCTGGCACTGCAGACTAAAATTTATTTTCGGGGTTGTGTTGGATTTTCGTCTTTAAAAATCAATGGCATCAATCACTTGGTCCAGCTTTTGTGAGGAACAGTTTTAGTTTCCACGCACATACACCTCCCAGAATACACACATTGAATGGGATTTGAATTCAATTTAATAGAAGTAAATGAAAATTCACAACAAAGGGCATCTTAAATCTGTTTAAATAATCTCTATTTCAAGCCAAATTGTCTTGTAAATGTATTTTAGTTTACTCCTGATTGAAGTCTRAAATGTGTCCTGCCATGATAACACGTTGAATGAGCAAAGCTACTTTGCCACTGTGGTTGAATCATGATTTAGAGGTTTCACGGTGCRCAGGTATGTGGGAGTGGAGTCTTTTACTTTTGACAGACTGTCCTGAGCTTACCGTTTGAAGCCCACATTACCGTGACCGTGGCGCTGTTTTTAACACGTTTTCTGCTGCTGCTTTGTGTTGTGACTAGTGTTCTGTTCTCTTCCTGCATCTCTCTGTTCAGACTGGGGGAAGATATCTTGTTTATCTGCTCTGCAAAACGTTTGGACTAATAGCTGCTTATATGATAGCACAAAGACATTACATCATCAGATGCAGTTAAAATGACTTATTTGTTTTGAATTTTTTGTGAACAAGAGCATCCCATTTGGCAGACAAGTGAGGACCAGATCCGGTGTCAAGCTGGCACTGCTGTCTAGTGCAGTGGATTATTGCCTATTTAATAAGAGTCGTTCAAATCGTGATGCAAGCATGACGTTTGTTACATTGTGCCCTTCAAGATCCACTCTTTTCAGAAATACYGCTGGCATTGCAAAAAAATCYAAGATGGCAGTCATTTTTTCAAGATGCCATTGCTGTACCATAAATTTCTTAAAGTAACTTTTTTTTTATTAAAAACGGTTTCATGCTAACCAGATTAAAAAGAAGCATTTTTATTTATTAACATAATAAGTTTCCATTGACCATGAAAATGCACAAATTAGAATTTCGAAAATAAATTTGCCTAATGGAAATGCGTCAATTTCGAAAATAAGTCACGTTTTTAGACAAAATGGTTTCGCGATAGGATAAGGTGGATTTTCGGCTGTATCGAAATTGGTGTATTTCGCAAAACTGCAATGGCAACACTGTTTTTGCATCACGGGAGTCACGTGATCAACAACCAGATGTTTCTACTGGCGAAAAAGATGACGAAGAAGAAAACAGGAAGTAGAAGTAGWAGTAAAATCACTGAAGTAGTAAAAGAAAGTAGTAAAATCACCAACTACAACTTCCCAAAAATGTCACAAGTATAAGGGGCTTGTCACTCGAAAGCCTCGATAAGACGCTGACGTCTCCTCCGATGGCTGATGATGAGCGCTAGTGTCGTGGTAGCAATATGCTGTGTGTTTACATCCGTTGCTGACTTATCGCGAGAACAAACGTATTCACGCGTGACTTTAATAGCATTTCTTATTTAATGGAARCACTGMARTTGCTAAACTGTGTTTTTTCGACATTAACAGAATATCRACAARGTTTTGAGCACATGTGCAATGGAAACGCAGCTATAGTCTGAGATTAGAGTTTTAAGATGAATGAATGATCAGGCTAGGTGTAGGTCATCCTAACCTAGTTGCATCCCACACAGGAATGGGCATGTAATTTAATCGGCCATCTTGAAAAACGGTCACAATAATGATTTTTTTTTTGCGTGGCTAGTGGTATGTGCTTTGAAAGTGAGATTTAGAATACATGAACCAAACGTCATGCTTGCATCAGTATTTGAGTGATTGTTTAATTTTTCTGCTTCACTRGGCCGACCTGCTGGCATAGCAAGTGGTTTGTCAAYTGTATGYGGGCCAGGTRTGGCAATGATGGCATTGTTTTTAAGATGGCATGCCACAACTGGCTCAGTTGTAGTTTGGTTTATGTGGTGCTGGCCCATGCATGGACCACCTCTGGCCAACCACATCTGGACCACCGATAGGCCGTCATTCTCTGCTGTATTTGGGCTTGGTGTTTGTGTATTGTGTGGACCAGAACTGGGCCAGAAAAATTAGACTATGTGGGATTACTGWTCTTTATTTAACCAGACWAATCTYATTAAGAAACAGATCTGTTTTTCAAGGGAGGTCTGGGTCTGAAACCACCCTAAACACGCATGCTTTTGGACTGTGTTTTGGACTAAATTATTTCAGAACCTCAGGTTTGGTATTTTGACCATTTGCTTTTTAATGGGACATGTCTACAAACTGCAAGAGTCAGGTTTATCCAGAAATTGTAAGGCTAACTGGATGTAACAGTGAACTACGATGGACTCAACACCAGTCAGCAGGCTTAACTCTGAATTCATTGTTTATTGTGAAGGAAGTTTTTCTCTCTCTTTTCTAGCTTTATCATCAGTTTTTCATAAAACAACTTCATAGTTTTTTCATATATTTTCTTTATTATTATTATTATTATTATCTATAATTGTTTAATTACCAGTGTAAAGCTACTTCCAAAAAACATCTTTGCACAAACAGAATAAATGAAATCTGCACAAATTTAATTTAGTGTTTAATAGAAAATGCATTACATGTTGTAAATAAGCTCTATGTTATATAGAAGCTACCAGGTTYAATGATCAGAGCAGTTGTTTATAAAGTCACAAAATTAAAATTTCCTCTTAAAGGCATAACAGTAGAGTTTCAGTTCTTCGAAACGCAAAGAAAAAAATCCTTTATTTTGTGTAGCGATTCTGTCATATCGAWAGTGGTTAAGTAGGTTTGTTGTGCAAACTCGAGCCCTGACTTGCACTTCTTTACCTCCAATGTGTGACACATTGAATACACTAAATCTGCATTACCTGCACACAKTTTTTTTATTTCATACAGTAGGTGTCAAAATGACTTCCTTTCCAAGTTTATTCTCCTCACCTGAGGGCCTATTTCAGCACATTTACATGAAGCTTGTCAAAAACACGCCTAGAGCCGGGGCTTTTTAATTAGGGTTTTATGGTAATTTTGGGCAATTGAGTCGCCAGTTACTATGACAACKGCTCAATATGCAATTTTCATGGACTGTTAAGGAGGGCTTTTGGGGTAAAACTTCTTAAAAAGGTGTTTATGCAAATGAAAGCTGTCATGCAGGGGAGAACTTGTAAATCCCTTCAGTTGCGGGGAGAGTTTACACACCAGGTTAGACTCCTGCTGTAGTCGATGTGAACTGACCTTGAGCAAAACAGCAAACCTGATCCGAGTGCTCGAGTGATTAGCACGCAAGCTAAAACGATATTGCACTGATGAAAAGGCAGGGCATAATTTGTGTTTTCATTCAGAGAGGAAAGGGAAAATGGGAGGATGGATGAGGGACAGAGACAGCAGCAGGTGATGGAGTGAATGCATGARTAGAGATGCAGACAGTCCTGCACAGCTATCAGCTGGCAGTAAAATAAAAAGCTAATAAATTTTAAAAATGGCTGCCATGACAACAGTGCCCAGCTACACTGCTTCGATATGGGTGAGGGTGGGGGACTGACTTCTGGCCAAAACGAGAGAGACAGAGAGAGGAAAAGATGGATGACAGAAAGACAGAGAGGTTGTTCCAGAWAGCAGCAGGTCTCACAGTGTGTACAGAGAGTTTTTCAGGTGAAGGTGAACCATTCTCCTGTTATCAGGACTGTGTGATCTGTAGTCATGTTACAAACAAATACTGTATCTGAGGCTACAAATACGTGCTCAGGAATGGGTTTACAGGGTGGTAAATGAAATGAGTTGACTCCAATAATTAATCAGTTGTAGGTGTACACCCGAGGATTACTTTWTCGAAGTTTCGTTAAAATCTGTCCAGCGATTCATCAGATTTTTTTTTTGAAAATTTGTTGCACAAATGTCACGCAAATGACAGGACTAAGTGTCTCTGCAGCTCCAACATGTTCTCACTCCCGACTCGTCACCATATTGATGCTTGGTCAGGTACCATCTGCGTCCAGTTTTGTCGCGTCGGGTAACCACTTGCGTCAATTATTCCTGTTTGCACCACATAGGGGTCATTGGGTTTGGGGTCTGTGGTTAATGTGAGGGATCACGGTTAATGGGTAATTTTAGGTACTGAGGTCAGGGATAGGCTGTATAGGGCTAATAGAAGTTCAATTTAGGGTCTGGGATGGTTACTTGTCGTGCATTTCCTTCTCTTTTCAAAAATACAACAATGCGCTCCTCCTCCTCCGTCTCATCTCGTTAATAACTGACGCGAGGGGGGGTACCCGACGTGTCCAAAACTGGACGCMGTACCTGACCAAGCGTCAGTACGTGACGAGCTGGGAGTGAGAATGGGTTGGCAGCCCATGTGAGGAAACTGAGAACAACCACAAACTACTGCTGGGCGGTATGACCCAAATTTTATATCACGGTATTTTCAACAGTTACAMCGTCATCACGGTATTTGACAGTATTTGTACAAACGCTGATTATTGATTAGCAAACCACAGTCAGCTGAAGTTACTCTCTTTCTGTAACACAAAAACCCTTTATTGACTTTTTTTCTTTTACTGTACCTCTGTCTGTGTCGCTGTTTCCCTCCTCTACRTCTTTTMTTTTTTGCCTGGTTGTAGTAGTCACACATTTTGTTACGGTCTTGAAGAAAGAGGGTWGAGCATACTGTACATGTCAAGTTGTATGGATTGTTCGTAATTTACACAGAACATCATTTTGCAGGCATACGGACGTATAAAGCAATCTCCCAGATTTTTCAAGTTTTACAGATTTTTTCAAAACCTCAGTTTCAAAATAATTTAACATGTCAAAGCCTTTTATCTCCGCGACATTTATGGTAGAGCAAAATACATTATTGGGTGTATTGTAATGTTTTGGGTTATTTAATAACGCTTAACAGGACGACTCAGCCTCCGTGCACCAGTCAACCCAACCCCAATACAAAACTACTTTCCCCGGATGTTCCCTAGGCTTTTCACAATAGAAGCACATTAACATTAGGGTTGGACAAAATCACATTGTGTGCAATCAATCATCAGAAAAACTTTGATCAGTTACTTTTTGGCACTTGACAATTAATACGATTAATGCCACCAGGCAGACTGGAGATTTCCCCGGTCAGTCCGCTCAATGCTCTGCTTCAAATATTACATAAAAAAATTCTGTTATTTATTTATCATAACTTCGGTTTYACTTTGTCTATCAACACATTTTAAAAACTGATGTATAGCCTTAAGTCTGTACTTTTGACACAATTTGGAACAGATTTTTTTAAGGAGAACAAATCTTTCCCACCACAGTGATTTAAATTGGTCATGACAGGGATATAAGGGTGTCCAGGGGATTAATTGTCATATCAATTGTTATCGGCTAAATACTACAAATAATCATGATTGATTTTTTTTTGCCAATATTGCCCAACCCTTATTAACATCTCCATACATCGGGCAAATTTACGTTGCGCATGAAATCTATCTGTGCACGTCACTGAAGAGGTGTATACTACATTCAGCGATTGTGAAAACAGGAGTTTTTTATGTCAGTCAATTTAGCAGCGTAATTGCCATCCTCCACCAGTTCCTGAGAAGCTGCTCCAACAACTTTAGCTTGTTAATGCGAATGAGCGTTGCTGCGAGGAAAAGTGTCCCCCGTGAAACAGTTCACAGGCGGGCGCAACAGGACGTTCAGAACATTCAGGCTATTTAAACCGGTATGTCCGGTGTTCAGARAATTCATAACAGAAATAAAGACCAGTTTACAAACCGATATACCGCCCAGCACTACCATAAACGCAGATTCCAATACAGATGCCAATACTTGTCATGCTTATTGCTACCATCGTTTGTTTATTTTACAATATTTTGTTAGATAAAAGCTACAACAGTAAGAATTTTGCTCATTTTTGAAACTACAGCTTTGAAAAAGTCTTTGCTTTTATAAAAGCTTCAACTTTGCATCAAGTGACCTTTCACGGTAATAATGTGAACAAGCCAGAGCTTTAACAAACAATCAATTTCTGCAAGACTGATTTAAAAAAACGTCTGAAAGGTCACACTGTTGCTGTTTAAAATCATAAAGTGCAACGTCACAGATTACAATAATAATGTTTTAGTTTTTAGTCACGCTTACGTCCCTGTAAAACCCTTGAAGACAGGCTTGTTGTGAGTTTAGTTACATAATTTAACATAAAAAAAATGTTCGTTTTATTGGTTCAGTTTTTCATGACATTGACTGAAATGAGAAATGGTCTTTGGAGGTTTTTTGGTTCCCCAACAGATCACGACAAGTTTGTCTTTTCAGTGACTCACCTCAGAGAGAGAGAGAGAGAGAGAGAGAGAGAGAGAGAGAGAG
>NW_013952578.1:938651-950237 GCF_001266775.1 Austrofundulus limnaeus | reverse complement strand
AGAGAGAGAGAGAGAGAGAGAGAGAGAGAGAGAGAGAGAGAGAGAGAGAGAGAGAGAGAAGATGGCTTCCTTTATCGTGTCATGATAGGGGGTGGGATGAGGGGGAAGAAAGTTTAACAGACAGAGCAAAGAGCTGAGAGAGAAAGAGAGAGAGAGCCCAAAAGGGAAAAAGAAGATAAAGAAGTGCTTCGGCACCTCAGGCAGAAAGAACTGGGCCTCTGAACACAACCCTGGAAGAACAGAGGGAAAGAAGAGACCGGCCTGAAAATAAGGAGGAGAAAGTGAGAGATGACAGAAAGAGAGGAGGGAGAGGAGACGCACAGATGAAGATTTCTCTCTGTTAGCTTCACAGATACTCAGGGACAGTTGGAGGAGTGACGCCTCAATAAAAAAGTAAATACGTTTGTCTGGAAATGTTTGAGAACTGACTCRTTGTTTTTTCATTTGATAACGTCACCTCACATCCCCACACGACAGGTTTTAGAGCACAACTTTTTATCTTAAAAAGAGTTTTTGCGTTAACACACTTTGAATTTCTTTTCTTTAAAAAAAATAGAACATCTTTGTTTCTAACAACTGCAAAGAAGAATTAACTTATTTGCCTCCTTAGATTTCCACAACTGCTCACACACAAGTTTGAGGCTCAGGTTTGACGTTGTTATATTTCATTCTGCTTTACTTTTAGTGGGTTTAATTATCTGATGATTTGTCTAATTGAGCTTTAAGACCATTAGAAAAAAAACAATTAGAAACAAAGACATACTGTATGTAGTAAATGGATGTAGAATAGAATAGAATAGAATAGAATAGAATAGAATAGAAACAGCTTTTATTGCCCGGTGGAGGGGAAATTCTGGTGTAACGGCGGCAGCATCAGTTCATAAAAGAGCAATATATTGCTATGCACCAATAGCAAGAATAGTAGTTGTAATAAAATAGAAATAACAATAAAAATGTAAATAAAAAGAAACAAAATACTGTGATATAATATACTATAATGTGAGATATTYATTTTAAAAATCTCAAGAACTAAATTCAAAGCTTAAGGCAAAATGCACAACTTGCCTCATTGTTTTTACTTGCTTTAAAATTTATTTTTTTTATAACTGTGAGATTGAAAGTTTTAATTTAAACCTTTTCTCAGGAACTTGCTCCAAACATTTTCTCAGGTCATCGTTTTTTCAGTTTTTGTTGCTTCATTTATGCATGGGAGCAGAGTTGAGTGCCCCATTTTGGGTGCAAGTGAACTGTCAACTGTTTCGTGTTTTCCCGTGTCGACTGATTACTATTTTTAGTTTGGGTGCTGCGAGGGTCATTGAGTTCTACGAAYGTGCCACCTGGAGCCTCCCCGCCTGGAGGATCAGACCAGCTGCAAGATCGAAAACACCCGGACTGTGAATGTGATTTAGCAAGACTGCTGTGATTGTTTTGGGACGTTGACCCATCCATCTCAGGGTTTCCCCCAGTGCATTAATACCCTGGAGTGCCACTAGGCTTTACTGCCCCCCCCCCCCCCCCCCCCCCCCCCGGCTGGTTTAAATAGCCTGAACAACATTCAGACTGTCGCCAACTGTTTTACAGGGGACCGCTTTCATTGCTGCACTGCTAAGCAGCGAGCTGCAGTGTCCAAATTCAGGGGCTACATCCTTCGAAGGCCAAAATTGTTTGCTTGTTTGAGCAAGCAGGTATCTCTGCAAACATGTAGGCCTTTCCAGAAGAAAACATTTTTCAAAGGACACACCTGATTGGATGATCATTGCTTTGGCATTTCTTCATATCGTTAGCTTACTTTTCTAGCATCGAACTTTCTTTTATTCTTTTTTTTTAGTTTCACAAACTTGCTGTTGTAACCAAGGTCATCAAAAGATTGGAATAATAATGGTTAGATTATGTTAGTCAATCGTTATTATATGTTTTTATGACGACACCATCATTGTCGGACCCAGCGTCTTCGTTCATTATGTCCACTTCTCTTAACCAAGAACCTCCAATTACATTTCAAAATAAGAGCAACAGTTTTGGCTGCTAAAATTAATGTGAAAGTGGTTAAAGTCAAAGGTTAAAGAAAAATGAAAGAAGAACTGAAGGAATTTATCAGTCATTTAGACACTGATTTGAAAGCACCACATCATTTTCTTAGTTTTCCTTATTGAGTATTGATTCTTATAAACTATTGTGTAACTATTGTATTGTCTTAATTAAAATAGCTTTAGTTACATGCCCAAAACAACATGACAACACATAGATAAACTGTTATAAATTTATAAGGAAAGGCGTTTCCTGTTTGAGTGCCTGTGATTCAGCCGTAGGCCTGTAGGGGGCTTGCCAGGCACTGAAAACCCGTGTTTATAAGGGAGGGCACTTCCGAGGTTCCGGGAGCGCTGCTTGTTTGCTTTTCTGCCGTGAACCAGATCTGGGGTTGTATGGTCCATTCTTTTCACATTTTTAATCAGATTCAACATTTATGTGGTTTTGTCAGGATTTCAGTTAACACTAAATTTTCTTACAGAACCAAACTTTTTGAAAAACGGAGCAAAAGCAATGAGCCAATCAGTGTTTACGCTTGAGAAACACCTACTTTGAGTCTGCAGAGAACCCATTCTCGATTTGAGGGACGGGTCCAGACCGGTGGATCCTTCTCGGCCCGGCCCATCCCAAGATGTGTTGTGGACTGATTAGTGATTTTTAATTTWTTTTTTTTTGCTCGTAAAGGTGGCCTATCCAAGCCGGCACAATTTAGTCTTTTTGTTTTCCTTTGGCTTCATTAAATAACTGTGGTCACACATGGCTTGTGAAGTCTATGAAGTTAACAAAAGTAGTGTAAAACAAACAACTCTTGGCGAACCCAAAGTTTAGCACGGTGCCCCGAGGCGTCGCCAGCTGAAAGGAGTTGGAGTACCGGACAGTCCTCTAGCTAAAGACCTGTTCATGAGGCTGTTGTGTTGCAGAGGTTAGAGACCACGCACCTGAAAAATACCGGATGCCAGATTTGACTCCTCCCTTTGCTAAGGGGTAGAAAAAGAGGGAGACACGAAGAAAACCACCAAGCAGGCAAATGAAAATGATCGACCTTGTTGTAATTTATTGTGCGATTAATTGATTCAGTCCTGATCGCGACAGGCCTACTGACAACAGTCCCATTTTAAATCACAAACCGTTTCAGTTGCAAAAACTCAAGAGACATAATGTGAAATTGCTCAGAAATGCAAACTAATGCAGCTGATTTCGTGTTAACGTGACATGTGGCTGGAAGGAGGCCCAGGCTGTGATGAATTTGAGGAATAAACTCTGCAGAATGTCAAACTCAGAATCATAAACGTGTTCGCTGAAATATCAATTTATCACCCGCGTGTGAGCGCAACGAGTCCTGACATTTAATGCAGCACATGTCTGCTAATCTCTTGCTTTGTCAAAAAGCTGGCTTTTTGGAACCGAGCGTTTGTAAATGATTAAGTTCCTGGCTCCAAACGAGACAAGCTGTTTGCTGCGTGTGTGTGTGTCTGTCGGTGCAGGTAGTACTGTGTTTGTTTTAGGCAGAATAAGCAAGCGGCCTTCTTCATTTACAGCCTCGCGCGCTCACACTGCTCATGGCGATGTGGAACAGCGAGGCGTGGAGCAGGACTTTCTATTTTCTCTCTCTTTCTCTGTCGCATTTAATCATAAACTAAATGAGTCTGTGTGCCTGCTGAACTCGGCCTCTGTCACTGAGTCACTCGTTGTTCTGTGACTGTTTGTGATTGTTTAATTGCGAGCAATTGTGGAGGGCCCGGCTACGCGTGTGCACCGAAGTGCTTATTCAGGTGCTATAAGAGTCTGATTTATCGGAGTCTACTTTAAGCGTCGCCAAATGAGGAGCGATCGCCCACCGAGCGAACGTTCTGTAAAGAGATTGAGTAAAAATACACCCGGCTCCTGGGAGACGGTCTCTATGGCAGCAGTTTCTGTGGCAACGACAGGGCAGCACGTGAAGCGGTTGCTGTCACGGTGCTCTGGGGAATTCACCCTCGGAAGCTGCTAAAAGACGGGACGCACACACACAGACACAAGTAGGCTTGAATGAAAAAGCAGAGGGAAGAGAAACGACAAGAAATCCAGTCGAGGTGAAATCCAGAAAGTGCACCGATGGCAGCTTGTTTCCTGCTCAGGTTCAAGTTCAATAACTTTGCTGTGATTCAAAACTGAAGAAACATTTTTTTTCATTTCTTTGCATCATTAACAAAGATACATAAAACTTAACAGTATGAAGTAAGGTGTCTGTGCACTTACCGTATTTATTCAAGTATAATACGTAAAACTAAATCCATAAAATCATCCAYAAAGTTGGGGGGTAGTACTATACTCGGATAAATATTTTTACTTACGTATGTATTTTAACTGAAATATCGGCTTCATTCACAAAATGCCTGAGTTCGGAAATGAAACCGCTTCGTAAAAAATCAGTTGAAACATGCTTACCTCTGACACGCCTCTGTGCTTCAGAGCGAGATAATAACAGATCCAGGCAGGAGACATGATACGAAAAAAGGGGGGAAAGCAGTCCTGCACCTTAGTAACGAAAACGAACTAATGACATTAGCGTGTGACTGAGCCGCTCCTCGAACAACAACAAACACATGTTTGTCTGTAATGGCTGCCGTCTACCGGTGCTCTGAAAAAGTTTGTATCCCTGAAAAACGTTTCCCCACCAGAGGGGGCACTCACGAGTAGGAAGTAATCTGCTTTTCCCCCACAAGATGGTCCAAATCTCATGTGAAGTCTCTGACTTTTGTGTTGGCGCCTCCTGGTGGACTATGTGTAAAATGCCAGAATTCATATGATGCTGCTACAGCTGTTATATATTTGTTGTCAAAATACCTTTTAGTACATATGTTGTTAAAATAAAATGAACAGTCCAATGATCATTTTACTGATATGTATAAAGACTGCAAAGGCTGAAAAATGTTGAAGTCTGTATGAAATTGGAGGTCGTTTGAGGAATAAAATTTTTAGGCTTTTTAAGCTAAAAAAAAGCGGGGTCATATAATACATGAAATCGTATTATACACGAATAAATACGGTAATTGTTAATATTAGGCTACTTTTCACAACTACGGAGCTAAAACCCAATTTGACAGTATTTGAGCATTGCGATATCATGGTACATTTAAATACATGGAACTGCATTTTATGGGATGATAACACTGGTTTTACATTTATTGTGCTTTTCAAACGTGTCCCCCTTAGATATTTTTTCGTCTTGATTGTTTCCTTACAACTTAGAATTTTAATAAAATTTTAGGAAAGTTTGTGAGTGACAGTGTGGATATTGATTATTACTAGGCGTGCACCGATTGCAGTTTTCTGTTTGAGCACCAAACTTWAAAGGCGATATATCGTGCAAAATCCACTTTTTTAGCTGTTAAATATATTTTGTTGTGTACTTGGAGTCAGAAAAGTTAAATTTAGTCTTACCTGGTGCTGCAAAGATATCTTTATGTTTGGGGTCTTATTTTTCCAGCCCGTTCAGTTTTCTCTATTTTCTATGATGTTTTCTGAACTATTACATCAAATTATCGGTGACGGAACGTCCAAATAAGGTCTGGACACTTACCATTTACAATTTCCTCATCTTAATTCTTCTCTGGTTCTGGGTCAGACTCTGGCACCAACATGTAAGTCTGCCCTTGTTGACGACATCTTTTAATTAAGTTTTTGCAAGCTAGAACACCCCCTGACTGCCTGACCAATATGACGGATGGCCGTGCTCTCAGCACTCAGACTCTAGCCCTGTGCGAGCTGGACTTGGTCTACAAGCGGTTCTGCTGAGGGTCGCGGGCCGGCTGCGGGCCCTGGACTTTGCTGGCGAGATGGAATTGATCTTGGAGAATCTGATAGCTCGGCTCGGCGGGATTGTCCACACTATTTGTCTGATTGGATTCGCCACATTGAGATGTACCAGCGGATATTAAGGCAGATGGAAAATTGTTATTGTCTGCCTGACCAAAAACATTTTCTTCTGTTCCCAAACAACTGGTTACAGATTTGGCTCTCCTACATGACCTTGAAGAGCTGTGGATCTAATTTCTCCAGGTGTTTACGTCAACTGAGGGTCTCCCCCCGCCCCCCCTCACTTTTCCCCCCTCTCACTCCCATCTGTAATCTTGTTTCTGGAGCAAGCTGAGTGCCGCACAGAATGAACAGTTAACATCAATATTCTGAACTATGGCTGGGTGTGTTTTTGGGGACTAGATTCTTCGGGCACATGTTTCAGATATTCACACAAGTGCATACAACACTCTTGGCTTCAGATGCACGCCCCCCTAAACTCAACTTACTTCTCTGGCTAATAAATGTGATATTGCTCTGCAGAGGTTTTTTATAAACACTGTAGTGTGTCACATTCTGTATAATGTTTTGGTTTTGTTTTTTTCCCCTCATCTATCCTTGTGTGGTATTTAGTTTTTTCTGTTAAGGGTTGCGCCTCCTCATGATGTCTTCATGATGATGATCTGTGCAGTGGTCTGTGGCTGCATGACCCAGAGCACCTGTTCTCCTGTGTTTGTTATGTTCTGTCTTCTTGTGAATGGGTGTTCTGAACTGTAATTTCATTGTGCTCTATACAATGACAAAGGTTTATCTTATCTTATCTTATCTTATCTTATCTTATCTTATCTTATCTTATCTTATCTTATCTTATCTTATCTTATCTTATCTTATCTTATCTTATCTTATCTTATCTCATCTTATCTTACCCCTTTTAAAACCCTGAAAATATGCCACTATTTTAAAGACATGTTTACTTGCCTATGAACTAGTAATGCAGCCTATTTGGTGATCTATTTATTTATGCAGAACAATCAATTATGGAACGTTAAAGGCACAAAATATTCATWATTTAAAAATTTTGTTCCCACTTTCGCAACAAAATGTAATCTAAATTGCCTTCCACTACTGCCAGCAGGTGAGAGATTGTGAGCATGTGTGTGGGTGGTTAAGTGTGAAGGGGTTTCATGTTGCAAATTGGTGATTTTTATTCTTTTTCCCAGGCCAGATTTACCATCTTAACTGTGGTGATAGCTAGGCTACAATAGACATGTGTGCATGTGTGTTTTGAGGCTGTACATGAATGGTTACCTCTGCGGAGTCAGTCTGCTCTGTCATGGTGTTTCCATGGCAGCGGCAGGAGCCAACACAGCCAACCACACTCACTTCCTAGCTTGCAACTCTGTCAGAACTGGCTCACTCCAACCTGCTTCCTCCTTTTTTTATTTATTTATTTATTTATTTATTTTTTGGGCGGGGAGGGCTACTTACTCTCTGGGAATCTGGATACACTTCAGTGCCCATCGTAGATTGATTCATCTGGTGGGATCAGTCGAACTACTAGAGAAAAAAAAAAAATAACAGGGCACAAAAAAGTACACTATATTGCCAAAAGTATTTGCTCAGCCATCTGAATGACTGTGCACCAGTGCACAAAGCAAGCTCCATAAAGACATGGATGRCAGAGTTTGGTGTGGATGAACTTGACTGTTGCACAGAGTCCTGACCTCAAACGGATAGAACACCTTTGGGATGAATTAGAGTGAAGACTGAGAGTCAGGCTTTCTYGTCCAACATCAGTATGTGACCTCACACGTGCTTCTGGAAGAATGGTAAAAAAAATCCCCTTAAACACTCCTAAACTTTGTGGACAGCCTTCCCAGAAGAGTTGAAGCTGTTCTAGCTGGAATGGGTGGACCAGTGTCATAGTGAACTATCACAGAGTGATTAGGAATGGGGTGTCATTTAAGCTCATGTGTGAGTCAAGGCAGGTGAGAGAATACTTTTGGTAGAATTCAAGTATATAAATGAAGGTATAAACTAACTGTGCTTCCATCAACGTTTTTATGCGTATTTTGAAGTATCACAATAGAAAAGGTGAATGGAAATGGCATGATTCCAAAAAACTTCCTCTATTTCGCAAAAAAAATTTATGCTCGCTTGAGTTGGTTTTTGGATTTTTTTTCGAAAAAGTAAATGCGCAAAAGGGGAGATGGAAACACATTTGTCGAATAAGTTCTGATGTAGCAAACATTTACCTCACAGGRTTGATCAGCTGTTCTCTGGCTGTCTGGTGTCGGTACCCTCCTCCCGCTGTCGGTGTCTTCCAGAACATTCCCGTAATGTAAACAAAATTGAATTTCTTTCTCTAAATATTAGGTGTGCAACAATACATGTACCCATATCGAACAGTTCATTACAGTGCTTTAGGTTCAATACACACTTGTATCGAACAATACAGATATTTTAAATTTATTTTATCAGTTTGTCTTCTGAAGATGCTCTGTGTTGAAGGATCAGTGGATCTGTATTCGACTACTGCACCTAGGCTGCATTTTTGAGCGCAGATCCACTGAGAAACTTGCTGTTTCAGCAATATTTAATTTAAAAACTGTACTTTTGAGGTTAAACAAATATCCGTACTTAATTTAAATAAATTACAAGTTGAAAAGGGCATGGAATTTTTTCTTTTTTGTAYGAAAARATATYGAACCGTGAGACTAAAGTACTGAACTGAACAGAATCGTGAAWTTTCTGTATCGTTGCACCCCTATTAAATATGTAACATTGCCAACACTAGTTGATATGACAAAATAATCACAACTTTCTCGATAGTAGCAACACATWCCTGATAACTTCTCTTCTTTGTCCTTGGATGTATAGTACCTGTGAGTTTGCGACTTTTCTTCCTGTTTACTATAGCCATGCATAACGTCRCCTGAYGTAATYACTAGGGGTGCAACAATACATGTACCTGTATCGAACCGTATCAAACTGTATCGAATCGTATCGAACAGTGCTTTAGGTTCAATACACACTTGTATGGAAGAATACAGATTTTTTAAAATTTACTTTATCAACTTGTCTTCTGAAGATGCTCTGTGTTGAAGGATCAGAGGATCTGTGTTCGACTACTTCACCTAGGCTGCATTTTTGAGCACAGATCCACTGAGAAACTTGCTGTTTCAGCAACATTTAATTTAACAACAGTACTTTTGAGGTTAAACAAATGTTTGTAATTAATTTAAATAAATTACAAGTTAAAAGGGGCATGGACATTTCTTTTTTTTGAATCAAAAAAATATCAAACCGCGAGACTAAAGTATCGAACCGAACCGAATCGTGATTGAATTTTCTGTATTGTTGCACCCCTAASTACTTTGTGTAGCCTGATTGATTCATTCCAAGCCAGTTGATGAAAACAAGCCAGTTGATAAAAACACATCTGATTCATATTTCTGTATTTTTTTTCCTTTTTGTGACATTTTAAAAGTTCTCTTAAAATTCCAATTCAAATTGGATGGAAACACAGCTATTGTTGAAATGGTCTTGGGGTGCTCTTACACATTGATCGGTAGAGTTGGGAATCAACTCCACCATGACCCTGAACGGATAATTGATGAAGACAATGGATGAATGGGTTTTGAGGTGCAAGAGTTAGAGTTGGATAAAGTGACTCTTTGCAGACAGAAACAGTCACCTGATATGCTCTCTGTTTTTAGTTTTTAACTCTGCTGTTGTAGTACTTGCCTAATTCTCATAGACATCCTGCTGTGAGCTCTCCTTCTCCCACTGCTCTCTTGACAAAAAGGTTGTTATTTTTAGTAGATTCTGTCTTGGCATACTTAGCTGTTACATCAATAGACCGGGTGCAATCAAGCAGCTGCATTTTAAGTAGTTATTAAGAACAGATTGTGTAGAAGACTGTGCACTGATATTTAGCAATTGATCTGGCCAATTCGTCTAACATGAGGGTCACTTTTCAGTTTGCCCACACTGTTCAAGTTTTAAAACACAATGTGTGTCATTCAGTTTGCCTTCTCCATGTAAATCAGGAAACCAGATTTTTTAAATTTATTTTTTATTTGTCAGGCTGCAATATGCTTTAAACAAATCTCATGTCTCTATTGTGGTCATAAGCTGACAGCCAATAAGAAATGCCCTAATTCTGCAYAACCATGACAGATAGATCACATGATTTGTGTTAAACAGACGTACTGATTGGTACAAATCTGAGAGGTTGAGTACATAAATAGATTTAGTCCCCCCAAACAAAATGCATTGTTACATAAATTACTTTAAGTACCTCCTTTGTGGAAACAGTATACTGTATATTATTATAATACTGTTTTGTTCTATTTGCCTCGTTGGTGCTGAGAATCTAGCAGAAAAGTTGCAGAGCAGCCCTAATCTGTTTGTGCCCATACTGCTATTAATGCTCATGTTGTACAATATTACATCAAGATGAAGAAAAGGGGACTACAAAAAAAAAGTATGAGAGATGTGGTGTATTGTTTGCATCAATAAGTACACCTCAGCCAGGGCTAATCAACTAAATCGCTCCGGGGGCCATGGTTACTCGAAGCCCACAGGTGACACCCCCCCCCCATCTAAGCTGTAAACAATTTGTTTTAATTCAGGTATCTACTGTAGTATTATTATTAGGTAATCAAGTTTGTATAATTATTATTAATTTATCGTATATTACTGCAGTTTATCTCCATGAAAGTAACAAGATTTAACATTTGTCAATATAAATAGTTGTTAGGCTCATTAATTTTTAGATTTCACCATCAGATCCTCAAGTGTTTACCTAGTGTTGCATAAAGTAGCCACACTTTATCACCYGTGACACAACTAGAATGTTGCTTTTATGATTATTACTCGCAGCATTTTAACTAGAAGTRCACACAAACTCTTTGCAAATGTGTTTTTAAACTTCCTTAAAAATCTTAGTAAAATCCCACRAACTTCACAATACAGTAATAATCCCAGTTATTAGCTCTAACTGTAAGCAATCAAAAAGGCCTTAAAAAGTGCCCTGCAGGTTGTCCACTCACAGGAGACAAATTGTAAATTTCAGCTAGTTTCATTACACCAGCTCTGAACACCACTGTGGATAAACGTTCCTGCAATCTTTAAAGGATCTGCTGCATTTTATTTTATTTATTCATCAGATCTGAAAGAGGTTCCAACAACCCCGAGCAGATAACATAGTGTACTCTCAATGTTCTGTATTGCTCTGTTTATTGTCTGACTCCATCTGGCCTCACGCAGAGCTGAACATGTGTGTGTTTATAGGAAGATAAAGCTGCAGGTCTTATCTCTGAGCCTTCTGGAGTTCTCCTGTCTGCACTCTCCACACCTTCTCCTCCTCACGCCCTGCCTCTCCTCTCCTGGCTCCCACTTTGGCTCCCACTTCTCTCCACCCCATCACAGCTGAGGATCGAGCAGAAAACTGAGGCAGCGCTCGGATTAAATTTACTCATTGTTCTGTTTAAAAAGGGCTGGCGCTAAATCGTTTTTGGGTTGACAGTAGATTGAGTGTAGTTAACATTTGGGAGTGAAATGATAAAGCTGCATGATGAATCCACACTCGAGGATTTTAATATGCACGGTTAGCCTGCTTATGTCTTTCAGATGGAATTGTGGAATGGACTGATGTTGTCAGAGGGTTACAAAGAATGCAGTCTAATTATAACTAGTCTAATTATATGGCTTGTTCTTTGAAAAGACTCTGTGTGTGTGTGTGTGTGGGTGTGTGTGTGTGTGTGTGTGTGTGTG
>NW_013952578.1:934099-935659 GCF_001266775.1 Austrofundulus limnaeus | reverse complement strand
GTTTTGTAGAACACCAGGAGACCACCGAGTCAATCTGTAGAATCCAGTGATCGGAGTCCAGATGTATATCCAGAACAGAGAAGAACAGATCAAAAAAAATCAATAGGTCCTCTGGACGGGTTCTTCTTTAGTGAAATGTTTCGACTCTCCTCCAAGAGACTTCTTCAGTCTGATGAGTTTCAGGTGAACTCAGCCTTATAAGCACTGCCTTCACATGGGGGACAAACAGGTTAGTCACATGCAAAAGAGGGCCATCGCCTAACAATAGGACAGTAAGGACGTTGAACCCCGCTTGCACTCACTACATACACATAACAAAACACCAAAGAGCCACAGCTGAAGAGCGTTTTCTATCTTTAAACTGTGAAAGTTTCGTTGAAATGTGTTCAGTCGGTATTGAAATATTTTGAAGATCTGTTTCAACACCACCAAATTGTAGCTCAGTTTTTGTAAAATGTACCTGAGTCAATCCTAACTGGGTTTGAKCAAGAAGCTGATCACCGTTTCATCACAGGACCTTTGGTTGATGTTGTTTTTTCAGATCTTCTTGTATGTTTGAACTGATTTAACATCAATGGTAAAAAGGCCTTGTKAGTGCAGACATTTCTCCACTCTATTTTCTTTTCTCTCATTATTCTCATTTTTTCCCCAGGAGGTGTTAAAGTGGTAATTTGTGTGTTTGTTTATTTCATCACTCATCAAAACCACTAAAATCTGTCAGAAATAATTAATTCAGTTTGCATTGTTGTTTTGTCAGTTTTGTGTTGAGTGTTTTTTTGGGGGGGAAATGCTGCTCATGAATTTTAATTAGGCCGCACAGTTAATCTACTGCATAAGGTTTTGATGGCATTTTGTTTTTGTTTTTTGGTCAAACTACACACTAAACAGCCAGAAACAAGAAGCCGTTTGATGCTTACACCCTGCAGACCCTCTGAAATGAATTTGAAATGTGTTCTTGGTATCTTCACAGTGCAGTGTCTGGAAATGACCACCAAACGGAAGCTGATTGGCCGGCTGGTGCCGTGCCGTTGTTTCCGTGGTGAGGAGGAAGTGATCTCAGTGTTGGACTACTCCCACTGCAGCCTTCAGCAGGTCCCCAAGGAAATCTTCAGCTTCGAGAGAACCCTGGAGGAGCTCTATCTAGACGCCAACCAGATAGAGGAACTACCTAAGGTAGCTCTGATGCACATGTTCAACACCTCGGGGCCCCGTTTGATCTTATCTTAACACTTTTGTTCTACGAGTCCCACTTGAATTCATGTTATCACTGAACATTTATGTTACGCAGTTGGAATATCCCCTGGGATCAATCCCTGCTTTTCAGAAACACTCAGGRTTTAACACGTTCACAACTGACAGCTTCTCAGTTAAACAGGACTCCAACAGAGCATACAACAACACAACTGCCAAATTAAGACAGTGAACATGTTCGTTTTCTTAAAGGCATCCCTGATTAGTTGTAACATTAGACTTTATTTAATAAACATATATTTTAACTGTAAAATAAAGACTGTAAAAATACTGTAGGATGCTTAGTGGAAGAAGAACCTCAGCTTAGCC
>NW_013952578.1:927930-933237 GCF_001266775.1 Austrofundulus limnaeus | reverse complement strand
ATATATATATATATGAATACCTTTTTTGGAAAGATAACATTAATAAATAAAAATAAATAAATCTCAAGCCACTGAGATGAAGAGTTGTTGAGATATTTCTGTGTGAAATAACAGGAAGTGATGTCAAAGGGGAACCTTTGAATGTAAACAGAGTGCTGCTACGAAGGCTAACAACACAGACAGTAGAGAAGAGTCTGAAGTCTGGTTTATAGTTGATGCATTGAACACGGYGCCGAAAGTTGACRATATTGCCCAGTGCGGTGTCCCGGCGCGTCGTCGTGCACCTCTGAATTTTTGTAACTCCGCAAAAGCTGCGCATGCCGCGCACCATCCAAACAGTTTGTTTGTTCGACAAGTTTTTGCTCTCCTGTTTACAAAAAATTCACAAGTTATAAAGTGTTCTGCCACTTGTCCTTTTTRGAGAACACTGCAACGACGTAAGCCTATAAACACCTACACTGCTGGCGAGGGTTTACGCGCGTCCTGTGTGAGTACCCAAAGTGTGATCATAACCCAGCCTTCGTGTTTCTATAGATTATTTTGAGTCTCTATCAGAGAGATAAAGAAGAGTCAGAGTTCACGTAATAATGCTTAATGCTTAAACCAATACTGTGGAGTTTTCTTTTTCTTAAAGCATTCTGCTTTTATGTAACTTCCTGTTTCACATCAGCTGAGCCAAAATCAAAGGAAAATGTGCATGTCATGTGACAAAATTGGCAAAACCATGTGGATTAGATCAAGTATCCTAAATATAAAGATGTTTTCTTTGTCTTTTTGTATTTGAAGGATATGCATGTCACAGGCACATTGATTTGCTTCACATCAGCTGTACATCAGATTAGTTTTGTCTCCTTTTTGCTGTGAAAGAAAACTCTTCATCACAACCAAATTCATCAAAAGCCATGTTGAAACGTTCAGAAATTAAGATAATTTACTCTGGCCTGTAGCATGTGGTCCAACGTTTGAAGGATTCTCCTGCTGGTAAGGGCTCCACAAGCTTTTGTTTCTGTGCTTTTACTGTTGCAATTTGAACTATCCCCAGCCACATGGCAGCGTTCCAGGCTTGTACAAGACYGTTAGAGAATCCCCACATGGGCAGCTCAGAGACAAAATGCCCTTCTAATATTTCAAGGAGAATTACAGGTACTGTTTATAAAGAGGGCTATCACATATATTGGTATTCCGTCCTGGTTTAAATGACAAAGATGGTGAATTGGATTTCTAAATTTAGCCTGCTTGGATGTAGAGCTTCTAATGTGCCTGTGAAAAGCAGGCTAAAGCTGCCCTCACCTAGCTAAAGAAAAAGTCRGCTTGTGATGTGGGTTAAAACTCTGTAAGACCTGTTGACTAATGAGTTTTGAGGTTATCTCAGTAGCTTCTGGTCATATTTAGCTGTTTGCTTTTACTGAGGAGCTAAACGTGTTCAGGAAACTGACATCTTGGCAGCTCAAGCAATAAACAGATTGGGTTATCTGGCACCAATCTCGTGCAATTTATTAAATAATGGTACTAATAGTTCCTTTTTTACAATAAAAAATAGATTTGATCATCTTACACAAACTATGGAAGTGTGCATAACATTACATGACAGGAACAAATTGGGAATCAATTTAAGTTAAATGCACTTTATCTTCAGGAAAAAGAGATCACAGTTAGTGAAAGCTGAATGACTGTATTTACAAAAGGTGTTTTTACTATATCAGTACCATTATTTTTAATTTACAGCCTAAAGTAGTCATTTATTAAAACATTTTGTCTCCAAATTACATTTTTATTTTTAGTTTTTTGTTTCCTAATGTTTCCTTTCAGAGTGTCAAATTTTCTTGCAATCTGTTAAAGTGCACTTAGGTAGTAGCTTTTCCAGGCTTTTGTAGAAGGTCTCAAAATGCTTCGTTTTTGTTTTTGGCCATCAGATACTTTCTCTAGTTTCAGTGTTACGGAGCCCTCGAGGGGACATGGGGGATTTTTTTTTCTGTTGTTACTTTGCAGTACTGTTGTGTTACCTCGCATCTAGTCCTGTCATGATAACAAATTTTACTGGACAATAAATTGTGTCAGAAATTATTCTGATAAACGATAATATTGTTGGAGACTGATTTAAACTAAAAATAATGACATAATCACTGTTTACAGAAGTTTACATTAAAATTTACATATTGTAAAAATAAAAAACATCCCAAGGCATCGCCAGCTGTAAAACTGAAGACGCTCCTCTAGCTAAAGGCCTGTCCACAGGTTCTACAGAGGTTAGGAGACCATGCACCTCGTAAATACCTGACACCAGAGTTCACTCCGCTCTGGCTAAGAAGTAAAAAAGAGGGAGACTTGAAGAAAACAAAAATGCAGGCAAATGAAATTTATTGTCTTCATTTAATTCATCTTTCTCAATTTAATTTATCATATGATTAATTGATTTATTGTTTATTGTGACAGGCCTACTCGTAGCACTTTTTGTGTTCTTTCACAAAAGTTTGTTTTGTATGACTGAACTGATTCAAATCAGACTTTTAATTTAAAACATCCGGWTATTGGAAAAGGATGCATTGCCACAAGTTCGGGATGTTGACATTGATATTACGTGTCTGCACTGAGTTGAAATATCAGCATATTACATACTTCCATGCGTAGCCGTGTGCTGCATTTATTCCAAAGCKGAATTAAAGTAAAAGGCTAACTTGCATATAATGGTGAGCATGTGATTTTTATATGAAAATGGCAGGCACAACAGTGATAAACGACTTTTGCGATGGAACGCAAAAGAAAAAAAAATCCCCCATGTCCCCTCGTGGGCTCCTCCATACAGTCTAGTCCTTTAATAAATAAAAGTGCTTAGACATTGCACATTTGTAAACATTTAAAAACCTTAAATATACAAAGGCAAATAAAAGCGTCACAAATGGCTGAAAAATAAATACAAGTTTTAAGACGTCCTGATGCATCTCAGTAATGCAGATAAAAAATCAAAAAAGAAAAAAATTGTGTAGGTCTTCTGGACGGGTTCTTCTCTAATGAAACGTTTCGTCTCTCCTCCAAGAGACTTCTTCAGTCTGAGAGTTTCAGGCAAAATTCAGGCTTTTAAGCCCTGCCTCCATGTGACTGATACTCACATCACATGACTATCGTTGACACCTAATTAACACCTATTGTTAACAGGGGTGGAGTGATACTGGCAATAGCAGCAGTGTAGGAGGGGGACAACTGACATCGGKGAAACAAAGCAGCCACTGTTCAAAAGAATGTCCCAACACAGACGAGCTACATCTAATGGCCAGAACTCTGCAGTTTTCACTCATTTACAGGCCAGCGGTCACTCTTTCAGAGATGAGGATGTTCTCATTCTTGATAGGGAGGAACGTTGGTTTGAGAGAGGAGTAAAAGAAGCCATTTTTGTGAAGAAAGACCTTCCATCATTAAACAGAGGTGGAGGCCTCCGTTTTCAGCTGTCCCCCTCCTACAGTGCTGCTATTGCCAGTATCACTCCACCCCCTGTTAACAATAGGTGTTAATTTGGTGTCAACGATAGCCATGTGATGTGAGTATCAGTCACATGGAGGCAGGGCTTAAAAGCCTGAATTTTGCCTGAAACTCTCAGACTGAAGAAGTCTCTTGGAGGAGAGACGAAACGTTTCATTAGAGAAGAACCCGTCCAGAAGACCTATACAATTTTTTTTTCTTTTTAAGCTTTAAGATCCATCATAATTAAATAGTTAACATTAGGGCTGCAACGATGTTGATTATAAAAATACGTTGACGCAGAATTTTAATGTCGACGCATCGTATTATTTACCCACGTAATTTTCATTGGTAACTAATGCAGTCCACGAACTGCTGGAGGCAGAACCACTTCAATTGTTTATAAAGAGAGAGGCTGATATTTGGAGTTTTTTTCATTAGCTGTTTGGTTAAAAGACTACTTGCAGTTGATCAAGTTTTATATAATTTAGTTTTTATTATGTTTACATCAATTAATGTTTAAATACATCTGAGTAAGCTATTAAGTTTCAGGTTCAAATTCATGTGTTTTATGTGTTATTTAATTAGCGATGGGAATTTATGTTAGGGTAGACACTGAATRACAGGGTGACATTCACAGGTGAGATGAGATGTGCACTGGAGCTGGAGCAGAAGGCGCGTCCACAGGAAGCTTAGATTGACCTGACAAAAAAAATTGTTGACTAATCGACTAATAGGAAAAATAATTGCAGAATAGTTGTGAGTTGCAGCCCTAGTTAGCTTTAATCAATTAATGGTGGCAAAACTGTAAATGTCTGATTACTAAAGGAAAGATGAAGATTTAAACCTAAGGWGTTCAAAAAGGCTGATCAAAATGACAAAAGTAGCATTTAATTAAGCAACAGCCTTCATTTATGTTAAGTCTGTTCTTTATCACAACAAAATTCATAGAATGTGTTTTTTATCATTAATCTAGCCATTAAAAACAAACCAGCTCTGATGTGTGGAATGTGAAACATTAACTTGCAAATAAAAAGAATAAAACACKTTAGCAGGTTGAGCTGCACGTCTGAGTGAACTGGTCTGCTTTAGGATGTCAAGAAAAGCTGCAAGTATGGCCACAGTTCACYGCTACTCAAGTCTTCCTGAAGTAAACCTGTCATTTCCCAAGAAAGGCGACTAAACTGCAAGTTTTAAAACCTGCGTGGATCATATTGTACAGCGATAWCTCGACCTTCACAGATGCTCCCATTACCCACGTCACGTGCTCTGATGCCTCTGTTTTTGTCACTCAAGACACGCCAGATGGTCCTTTACCTCTTTAGCTCGGATGATGAAGCTGGATGATTTTAAAGGTGGAGATTTTACACCGCAYGAGAGTTTTCCATTTAGCACAATTTGTCTCAAATGAGCTCAGAGAAAAGGGTGTTTCTCTTTAAGGATCTTATTAATACTTAGAGTAATGTCCAAAACTATCAAGCTACTTATTATTTATGTTTTACCTACGTATTTTTTTCGTGCTGCAGTAAAAGCAGTAGAAGTGGATCCTTAATGTTCTATATGTGTTTTTATTGTAGGAGCATTTTTACAGTCAGGACACATTTGTCTTAATGTGTTGTGTCCTTCAGGAGCACTGTATGCAGGGAATTAAATCTGCATTATTAATAAAAACAAACAGCAGCTAAATGAAGCAGTATTTCCATGTTTATATGAGTTATATTATAACTTTATTCATTAGATTATAATATCCCCTTTTTGTGTTTCCTTTTTGTTTTTTCTGCAGCAACTGTTTAACTGCCAGGCCCTGAAGAAGCTCAGCATGCCCGATAACGACCTCTCCAACCTTCCCACCAC
>NW_013952578.1:922349-927663 GCF_001266775.1 Austrofundulus limnaeus | reverse complement strand
GGACCCCACCTTGATGTTTCGGGACCCCACTTTGGGTCCCGACCCCAACTTTGGGAAACACTGCGTTAGATTATAATATCCCCTTTTTGTGTTTCCTTTTTGTTTTTTCTGCAGCAACTGTTTAACTGCCAGGCCCTGAAGAAGCTCAGCATGCCCGATAACGACCTCTCCAACCTTCCCACCACCATCGCCAGCCTGGTTAACCTCAAAGAGTTAGACATCAGTAAAAATGGTAGAAGATGCCATCAAAACGTTAGCAACGATAAATATTTTTTCTTCACCRCGTTTCCTTGAACCGACTGACTGTCTCCAACAGGAATCCAGGAGTTTCCAGACAACATAAAATGCTGTAAAGGCCTGTCTGTGGTAGAAGCTAGTGTCAACCCCATCACCAAGTAAGACTCTAAACACACAAAACACACAAAACTAAACCCAGAACAGGATTCTGTTTACCCCGCTTAGAAAGTGGCAGGGGAAAAATATGTATAAACTGTATATACATATGCAACTTACTCTTAAGTTTCTGCATAACAGCCGGAGGGAAAACACTCACTAAAAAAGCCTAAAATTAATTTCTCCCATGCAGTGTTATTTTGACTTATTTATGAAGACCRTTTTTCTTTGAAGTAGAAAAGTGCGTATAGAACATTTTTACCAGCCAGTTTGTTTGAACCTGAACTCACTTCAAGATCTTAATGGATTTTTTTTTCCTGTTAGAGCCCAACAGACCAGTACGTGAGTTTTTAAAACCTGTCCGTACCCTTTATTTATATCTTATGGCACTGTATGAGGGCCAAAATTAAGATGTACCAGTGGTGGCTACATCCTTGTAGCAGGAGGCTATATCCATTCCTAAGCCAGCTATTGATCTGATTGATGATAGGCTGGCACTGGTAAATGAGAGGCCGGCGCTGGCAAATGAGGAGACTATTCATTTGTGTTAGCATTGGAGAGGCTAGCGACTAGCATGGGTAGGCTGGTGTTAGCATTGGAGAGGCTAGCGACTAGCATGGGTAGGCTGGTGTTAGCATTGGAGAGGCTAGCGACTAGCATGGGTAGGCTGGCATTAGCATTGGAGAGGCTAGCGACTAGCATGCCTTGGCCAGTGACCCACTGGATTGCCAACTTCCTCAGCTGTCCACTGGCATGAATAAGCTGGTTAGCATTGGAGAGGCTAGCGACTAGCACGGATAAGCTAGCATTAGCGTCGGAGAGGCTAATGACTAGCATACCTAGGCCAGTGACCCACTAGATTGCCAACTTTGTCCACTGTTCATTGGTACGAATAGACTGGTGTTAGCATCAGAGGGGCTAGCGACTAGCACGGATTGGCTGACATTAGCATCGGAGAGGCTAGCGGCTAGCATGGATAAGCTGGCGTTAGCATCGGAGAGGCTAGCAACAAGCATGCCTAGGCTGCTCACCTACTTTATTAGACACTGTTTATCAAACTGTTTTTTAAAAAAAACTTTCCCCGGTTGAACAATAGTCTTAATTTTGGCCCTCATACCGTGCCATAATAACTCTATATTTGTGTAAAACAGACAGAAGGATGCTAAATAGTTTAAATAGTTCCTMCCATCAGCTGCCTCCATGTACAAACGATGTCACACACCTAAARCCCACTTGTGTCCCATTTAGTCCTGCACTGTGGGATCAGTGATGAGTGAAACTGTGGAGAGCTGCACRTTTTTAGCAGCTYCRGTTGTGTTTTGAGCATCAAGTGTGCATTTGTAATTGCTGTTTTCCTCTTTGTAACGACCACAATGCAAAGAATGCTGCAGACAGAAACGCTTCTGGTGCCGGCTTGATTTTGTGCAGCGGATGAGTCATTTGCTGGCCAACAGCGGTTCCATGTTTCTGCARTGGGTTTTATGGAGACATTGCAGCTGAAAAAAACTGTTTTCTTTAGGATTCCCTCCCACTTCCACCTCCTGCTTTTTAATTATTTTTGCTCCTTTATGAATCTCTCTCTTTAAGACTCCCAGATGGTTTCACGCAGCTCCTGAATCTGACCCAGCTCTTCTTAAACGATGCCTTCCTGGAGTATCTGCCCGCTAACTTTGGCAGGTGAAATGATGCATGTGCTTTCTGCTGTCGTAGTGGCGCTGGTTAAATATTAAAGAGTCTGATGAAAGGGATCACATAAGGCCTTTATAGTTTGTGGCTAACTGTTGTCTTAAAAGTAATTTTTGTTTCGTAAATGTAAGCTTTAAATACCTTTTTTTAAATCTTTGAAACAGTAATATTCTTTGAAAAGCATCTCCATCTTTAATTCTAAGAAATCATTTAAGATTATCAGACAAATGCATTTCTAAGACAACGATTTTAAAGATATTTAGACTTTAATTTCATTTTTTAAATATTTTTTTCCCCATACATGTTGCAGCTGGCAAAGAACAAATAATTAACTGTAGGTTTATGTACCTTCTGTTAATCAGACTCTCCAAACTACGGATTCTGGAGCTGAGAGAGAACCACCTAAAAACAATGCCAAAGTAAGGCAGCTCAGCATATGTGTGTTTGTGTGTGACTGGTGTCCAGATTAAACTTGTGTTTGTCCCTGGCAGGTATGCTTGAATAGTGTTCAAATGTTCTATTACAATAATAAGTTACGTTTTACTGTCCTAACATATKTCACAATAAAGAAATGGAGCAGGATCTCATGTGTAGTACTTGTTAACTTATTAAAATGTCAATATTGAAGTTAATTTTCTATCTTTTTTCTTTGTTGCTACCAAAATTCAATTAGCATAGATAGAAACCTCATTATGCTTGATTTTTTTCTGAATATGGATAAATTATTCAGCTCCACCTAAGCTGAATTTATTTTAAAGTAATATCCACAGTACACGCTGTGATCAGAATCAGTTTTATTGCCGTTGTCAATGAACAGGATTCACAGACTAGGAATTTGCTTCAGTGTAAAGGTGCAGTAGGTATAAAATATAACAAAAGAAGAAAATACAAAGAATAAAGGAAAAATATAATAAAATGCAGAATTAAATATAGTATTAGGAGCAGACAATATATTTGGAGTAGTAATACAAGATTATATATTACATAACTTATTAATATAAGAGGATCAGGRCCACTGGGAAAAAAGTATTCTGACTTTGATCTCAGAATTCTGAGAATTTTGCAAAACGTCAGAAATCAGACTTTAATCTCAAAATTCTGAGGAAAAAATGTCAGCAAGTCGCAAAATTCTCAGAGTTTAGACTTTAAAGTCAGAATTCTGACTTTTTCCTAAAAAATTCTGCCTTTTTTCTCAAAATTCTGAGTTTAGTCAGGAAAAAAAAATCAGAATTCTGACTTGTAGTAAATAACAATAATAAATAATAATAACTTTTTTTTGTCTTTAATCTCAAAATTCTGACTTTGTTCTCAGAAATTTGAGAATAAAGTCAAAGTCATAATACTGTATGTTTTTTTTTTCCTGTGGCCCAAATCCTCTTTCATACTATAAGGATTGTATTTTGTGTGCATTTTGTTGCATTAAAAAAGGGGTTTAAGTGTATTTGTGTAAAATCTCTCCTCCTAGGTCCATCCACAGACTAACGCAGCTGGAGAGGTTGGATCTGGGTAGCAATGAATTCTCAGAACTGGTGAGATTAATGGTTGTTTATAAGTTATCACTGTTTTCTGTGCGGACACTGTTAAGAATTTAATGAAACACATGCACAAATGTTTATAAAAGTGGTTAAGAAACATAAAGATTATTTAAAAATGATATATACAATTTTATACACAAATTATTACCCAAAAACCCATGCCCCTTTTATTTCATTGTTTGTATATTGACGTTGTAGCACTGAGGAATCAGAAGATGTAGATGCAGGAACCAATCAGTGTGCTCAATGCATTCAGCCGGTGTGGGAGGATCCACAAATATGGCCAACGTGCTGCTGTCACCCTCATGTTTGCAGCACTGGACCTCCTCTATTAGAACAAAGGCAGGAAATGTCAGTTTAACAAGGTCATCTTTGCTCTGCGTCGCAGCGTGATCGCTGTTTGATAAGGGTTTAGGCCTTTTGTAATTGAAATTGTTCTTTGTGATCACACAGGAGGTAGATTTGATTTAGTAATTAAAGCATATTAAATTACATAGAAGTGAATGAAAAAAAAATACAAGAGCCAGGGCAAGCATCCAAAAGGAGCAGTGCAACGTAGGCAACATCGAAAGCAACAAGTAGTTTGTAGTTTGGTTAAAAATAAAGACATAAAAAAGATGTGGTTTTGATGGAAATGAAGTAAAAACTGTCTGAAAGCTCATGCAGGGAGGTGGTTTGGGTATTGAATGAATAGTTCTATAACTGCAAATCTTGATGTTTCTGTTATGTATGTTGTACATGAACGTATGCRTTTTGTTTTTGCACGTCAGCCAGAGGTGTTGGAACAGATACACAGCTTAAAGGAGCTGTGGCTGGACAACAACTCTCTACAGTCTATACCTGGGGTAAGGAGACTTTCAGCTCGCACACGGAAAAAAGATGAGCGTCAGTCGTTACAATGTTCTCTTCTTTTCTTCTTTATTACTCTTACAGGCAATAGGGAAGCTTCGCCAGTTGCGGTACTTGGACTTRGCGAAAAATCGGATTGAGACGCTAGATAGTGACATTTCAGGCTGCGAGGCCTTAGAAGACCTGCTGATGTCCTCCAACATGCTGCAGCACCTGCCGGACTCTATAGGTACACACACAAGCTCTACCGTCACGTTGGGCCGTTGCAAACTGACTCTCTCACTTCTACTTCTACAAAGCCTGGGCTGTTTTTTGAGACGCACTTTATAACGTCATAATTATCAGCTCACGGTGTGCAAAATGTCTTTGTTTCTGTTTTAAAATACACAAAACAGCTAGTTTTATATATGATCACTGTAAATCTTATCCTAAAGGAAGCAGMTAGGGCTGAGCGATGAAACAATTATGATATGTATCATGACAGACACGTGATCAATATCAATAGAAAATATGTCTGATGGAATGTTGATCATTTCACTGAACTCTGATCCGGAACTGCACAGCATTCTGGGAGATGTAGGGAGAGGAAAGGCTTTAGACTCAAGTTAAAGAACAAATGCAGAAACATTGGGCCTCATGCAAAAACCGTTCGTACGCACAGATTTGTTCTTAAGTTGTGCGTACGAGTGATTTAGGAGAATTTGTGGCATTCACCAATGTTTTCGTATTCTAAGATTTTTTTCAGCTATGAACAAAATTCACGATTCTCGACGGTGTGGCTTCTGAATAAATGAAAATGATTTAACACAGTTGTTTAAACTTTAGCAGTTCCTTTTATTCCACAGCTGACC
>NW_013952578.1:914373-920961 GCF_001266775.1 Austrofundulus limnaeus | reverse complement strand
AAAAATAATTGCTCGAGTAGAAAGTACAGATAACTGTGTAAAAATGTAATGAGTAAAAGTAAAAAGTACACTGAAAAATAATTGCTCGAGTAGAAAGTACAGATAACTGTGTAAAAATGTAATGAGTAAAAGTAAAAAGTACACTGAAAAATAATTGCTCAAGTAAAGTACAGATAACCAAAATTTCTACTTAAGTACAGTAGTAAAGTATTTGTACTTAGTTAMTTTACAACACTGGTTCTATCCTCCTCTGAGCATTCAGAAAAAACATGAAAGGCAAGTGAAGTGAGCTCGCCTCTGACGCCCCTCTGGGCCGTCAGCAGAGGWAGTATCAGAGCCGGGCCCAAAGTGGGCTGACCGACTTGTGAAAAAGCAACCTGCGGCTCAGAAAATGATTATGAGCTGATGACATCAGCGAGCGACCACAGGATTAATCAAAAACAGATTTATTACAGAGTGAATGTTATAAATGACATGAAACAACAACTTTGTATTTAGTTAAAAAATGTTGAACCACATGATCGTTGAAAATCATTTAATTCTGTTGTTTTTTTGTGTGTGTGTGTGTTTGATACAATCAAAACAGACATTAGCTGGATCAACTACAGGATAATCAACAGATTAATTACTGAGAGAATATTAAAAACTACCAGAAACAGCAACTTTAGTTTTAAAAATATTGAACCACAGGATCACTAAAATGAGTAAAAAATTTTTTCGTTTTTCACATGAGGATGACGTCAGCGAGCGACTGCAGGATTTATCACCGAGGGAATATTAAAGACGACACAGAACAGAAACTGTGTAGTTAGTTTAAAAAATTGAACCACAGGATCGCTAAATTAAGTTTATTTTGTTGGTTTTGTTTGTTACGAGGCAGACACCCGTCACACAATAAATACATCGTGGTCCATTTCAGCCCAGCTGAGTTCTGCTCCACGCCTCTTTTGGTTCATTTCTGAACACGTACAGGTGAACGGGGCCTGGCCGGCTTCTCCTGTGATTTTATGGGAGCTTAAAGCCGGACTGGTCTGTGCAGTGATTTCACTGACCTGTCTTGTGAAAGAGGCTATTAATGCTTAAAAACAACAAAAAGAACGACATGTAGTGAAAGGAGAAAAGCTTGTATCATATATTATGTATTTGATCAAATGCTGGAAAACCATAGCTCACTCAATTTATTTCTTTTTTTTTTTTTTTTTTTTTTTGGGGAGACTTTTTCGCGTCTCCAAAATGAGTCTTTGCATGTTTGTGCTTTCATGTGATGCAGGAATGTTAAAGAAGCTGACCACTCTGAAGGTAGATGACAACCAGCTGACCTCACTGCCTCACACCATTGGGAGGTAAGAAACTGACACACACAAACACACACAAATACACACACAAACAAAAAAAACCCAATTCTGAAGCCATATTCAGATTATAGGTAATTCAATTTTGTTTAATTTGATCCCTTTTATCAGTTCATTTTGGGTTGTTGTTGGGTTGTTTATCTTGTTTGTCACTGATCGCTGCTGTGTTGTTCTGGTGGCTGATGACTGTTGGGGGGGGTTCTGTGTGTTGTATTTGCTGCGTTGCCGTGGCGTTAGTCCGAAGCCCAAGCAAGGGTGAGTAAAATTAGCCTCCTGGATCCAAGGGCTTGTTCAGAGACGGACTGACGTTCAGCTGTGTTTCAGATACAGAAAAACCTGCTTCCCCATGCTGATAACCATTCCATGCAAGCATAAAGATGTTTCCTTTCACTGCGCTGAAGGTCTGAACAAAATCCATTTGCTTCATTTAAAATCAATTGCATATTTGCTAGATGGTAAAGATGGCAAATAAAGTGAATGCAGTGATGTAAACTTGTAGAACTGTTCCAATCCTTGTGACAAAACAACAAAGATTATTTTAGATCCAGACCTAATATAAAATATCTACGTTCATCACATCTCTGTAAAACATTTGATGAGTTACATCATTTAAGATAGGAATTATTTAATGATATTATTTGACAACTTTTAAGCCTTTGCACAAATAAATGGTGTGAAGGTAAAAATGCTATTAAACACTGAGGAACATTTTGGCAAGAGTTGTATCTGAACGCACTGAAAGCTTTTTGTCTTCCTGAACAAGTTCCGGGTTTTAGTCTTGATAAGTACTGCTGTAGAGTCATTACTCCTCTTAAAGGGTTCTTTTCTTTTCCTACCTTATGTAGTGTTAAAAATGTTATTTTCCTCATGATGGGTATGATCCCCTCACATCGTTCCTTTTTCCAACATTTATGTTTCTAAATTATGGAAGACCGAAACTGACAAAATTAAAAATAAAAGCAGAACTATATAAATGGCACAATAAATAAATAAATACACTTAAAATACATCAAATAATTAAAAAGAGAGATATTTATGTTTTATTTATTTATTGGACCTTTTATATATTTCTGCTTTTATTTTTTAAATATGTCAGTTTTGGTCCTCCGTACTAAATAAGAGCCGTGTTTTAGTTGAAGATAATGTTGGAAGATAAAGCTGACTGTGGTGGGTATTTTGTGAATGGAGGTGGGCTGTGAAATAAGGTGCAAGTATGCAGTTTTACAAGTGGTGCACACAAAAAAATAAACAAGTCAAGTCTGAGTGACCAACTAGTCCAACGACCTTTATGACTTCCTCTTATTAGTTGTGTTTACATAGACACAAGTAATGGAAATAAATGGCCAATCTGGAAAAAAAAGATTAAAAACATCTCTTAAACACCCCAATCTGATCTGATTCATGAATTATTCTAGTTGTGGAACACTGACCTGACTGTGCGCCCTGCCCCAATCTGACATATTTCCGCCAGGCTAGATACTAATTTGTCGGGGAAGCTAAATTGGTCGGTTAGCGATAAAACATTTCTGTTAGAAACGGTAGAAAGTGTAGGAATGTGGAGCGCAGTAACGTCTCCAGCATTATTACAACCTGCTGCGGGTCCATTCTGGGCACTCAGAAGGCTTGTTGGAACATTTCTTTATGTTCAACACGGAAGTAGAACTTCTTCTTCTGTGTTTTTTTAAGGAAAGTTTACAACCCCGCACATATCAGTGCTTTAGTTCTGAATAAAAGCATGTAAACGCTCATCGTGATCAGATCAATTAATTTTGTGCCTGTCTAAATGATACATTCGGATTATTTAATTTAAATACATTTCAATCCGATCAAAGAACTTTGTGTATGTAAACATAGCTGGTGAGACCCAACCTTTAACCTTATCTGAATGTTTAGTAGTAAATTAAATTAGAAATGCAATAATGTTAAGAAAAAAAATTTATGATTTATTAATATTTTACGTTGCATATAAAGCTCTTTACTTGTTACCTTCCCTTTCCTCTGCTCTCATTTCTGACAGTATGGTGGCCCATATGGCGTGGTCTTTCGAGAATAATAATAGCGGACTAATGCAGTGTTAACAAGGACAGTACATGAATGTAAAATTGTTGTCTCGTTAGCATTAGCCTGCTGTTAATTTGATGTCAGGCCATCGAAGGCAGCCAAAGGGCGGTCATGTGTCCTGTAGTGGCCTTACAATAGATGCCAGTGTACAACAGAGTGGAGGGAGAACGTTTTTAAAATCCAATTAGAAAAAAGTGAGAGCGGTGGAAATTATTGAAGGCCAAACTAATGTCGAAATTCTTTTGAAGGGCTGATTTAATCGTTGACTTAAACGTCCTTCATTCTCAATATGCGCCGCCTGGGAGTGAATTGAAAAGTTTGACGACTTTTTATTTTTATTTTATGTTAAAGCTGAACGTAACCAGTGTTTCTCCTCCCTGACCCTCACATAAAGGCTGCAGACCCAGACAGAAATATGAGGGAAAGATGAGCACGTTTTCTTCAGCTGTTAAATAACTTAAGTCAAATTTTTTTGTTTAGGAATTTCTTTTCAGCTGCAGATTCATTCTTGCTTTGCATTTGCAACAGCAGGGCAGCTTGTGGGCGATGATCTATTTTAAAATAATCTGAGTACATAAAGCAGCATGTCACCGAGGACTGTGAGACTTATTGATTCAGCTTTAGAGTTTGTTTATTTCCAGTTTCAGTCTTGCAGCTGACATGAAGTGGCATTCTGAATGGTTTTATTTTCTCTCGTTGTCATGCTCTTTCAATCTTTCTTTCCTCCAGTCTTTCTCTGTTGGAGGAGTTGGACTGCAGCTGTAATGAGCTGGAGTCATTGCCTCCCACCGTCGGCTACCTGCACAGCCTGAGGACTTTTGCTGCAGATGAGAACTTCCTAACAGAGCTGCCACGAGAGGTATGGGCATCACATCAGCTCATTCACAGTATAAATTGACAAGTAACACTAGAGAATAGGGATGCACGATGTATTGGCATTGACATCAGTATCGGCCGATGTTGGTCATTTTTTAGAATATTGGTAAAACTGGGCCGATATTAGTGTCTGATATTGATTTCCCATTTTTTTAGCTTTGGCTTTGTCTCAAGTCATGAGTTGCAGCTGACATGGGGCGTATTTGTCAGCCACCTACATCACTGCCCTGTGCTGTAGGATGTCTCAATTCGTGGGCGCCTATCGTGCGGCCGACAAAACCCTGAAAACGTTGGCTGCATCTGAGTATCCAACGCAGCCGACGGTATCCTAGAATTCATTCCACCGTCAGCGGATTAAACAGAAAAACAATGATGGCAAAGTTTTTGTTTTATTTGGCGGTGGGGTTTGAAAATTTATCACGGACAGAAAAATGTCTGTCCGTCCGTTTTCTTCCACTTATCTGGGGTCGGGTCGCGGGGGCAATCCCAAGGCGTTCCCAGGCTGGCTGAGAAACATAGTCCCTCCAGCGTGTCCTGGGTCTTCCTCGGGGCCTCCTCCCAGTGGGACGTGCCTGGAACACCTCACCAGGGAGGCGTCCAGGAGGCATCCTAACCAGATGCCCGAGCCACCTCAACTGGCTCCTTTCGACGTGGAGGAGCAGCGGCTCTACTCTGAGTCCCTCCTGGATGACTGAGCTTCTCACCCTATCTTTAAGGGAGAGCCCAGCCACCCTGCAGAGGAAACTCATTTCGGCCAATTGTATCCGTGATCTTGTTCTTTTGGTCACTACCCAAAGCTCGTGACCATAGATGAGGGTAGGAACGTAGACCGACTGGTAAACCGAGAGCTTTGTCTTTTGGCTCAGTTCTCGCTTCACCACGACAGACTGGTACAGCGCCCGCATCACTGTAGATTCAGCACCAATCCACCTGTCGATCTCCCGCTCCCTTCTTCCCTCATTCAGTGAACAAGACCCTGAGATACTTAAACTCCTCCACTTGGGGCGGGACCTCCTCCCCTACCCAAAGAAGGCATCCCACCCTTTTCCGGCTCAAGACCATGGTCTCGGGTTTGGAGGCACTGACCCTCATCCTGGCAACTTCACACTCGGCTGCGAACCGCTCCAGTGAGAGCTGGAGATCACGATCTGATGAAGCCAATAAGACCACATCATCCGCAAAAAGCAGAGATGTGATCCTAAAGTCAACAAAACAGATCCCCTCAACACCTCGGCTGCTCCTAGAAATTCTGTCCACAAAAGTTATGAACAGAATCAGTGACAAAAGGGCAACCTTGGCGGAAAATATAAGTTTAGCAACTTAGCTGAAGAAAGTTTTGTTGCAATGAGATGTTAAATAAAATGCAGTAAGAAGTACTGAAACCGGTGCTAAACTCAAATTAATAATGCTTTTTATTTATTTATCTGTAACTTTTTCTATTAAAACTGAATATTGTGAAGTTATACCTTGAAAAAACAACTAAAGCGATGTGATATAAAACATATCAGCATGGTAACGAGGCACCGCGTGGTCACGCAAATATATGTCTGCCGTAGACTAGACTGTCTCATTTCACAGCTGTTTATGCAGCTGACACGAGCGGCCTACGGCCCACGTAGACTGTGGTCAACGTCGGCCATGGTCTACGTCGGCTGCAACTCGTAAATTGAGACACAGCCTATGTGTTTCTGTTTTGGGAGGGGAAATAGTTGATCAAGTGGCATCTGTTTGATCCTGATAGTGATAGTGATGCTGCACAGACAGTCTGGTCGTTGTTTACAGTATCGAAAAAAGACACAAGTGTGTTGGTGTGTATATGCACATAAATAATTTGTGTGTTTGGCCATCGGCCGTAACAGCAAGAATAGTTCTGGATATCGATATCAGCTGAAATTTTCATATCGGTGCGTCCCTTCTAGAGAACATGCATTTTCTGCAAAAATGCAGTGTGAAAGCTTATTGCTGAAACTAGACTAAAAATAGTTTTACAAAGTAGCTAAAATAGCTGACATTAGCACACAAAAAAAACCAGAAAGAGCATGTTTGCTGAATTAAGAAGTGAAAAGCTGAATTAATCAAAAAAAGGTAAATTTAGCTGAAAAAGCTCAAATTAGATCAAAAGTAGCTAGAAACACAAAATAGCTGAAAATTGCAGTAAAAGAGCTGAAAGTAGCTCAAACAGTTGAAATTAGAAGAAAAGTAGAAAAGGTAAGAATGATAGCTAAAAGTTAAAATCAGCTAAATAGAAGCCGAAGGAAGCTGAAGTTAGCACAAATGAGTTAAAAAGACAGAATTATTC